>NW_022162933.1:0-3943 GCF_008728515.1 Papio anubis | reverse complement strand
CATCCTGGCTAACACGGTGAAACCCCGTCTCTACTGAAAAAATACAAAAAATTAGCCGGGCGAGGTGGCGGGCGTCTGTAGTCCCAGCTACTCGGGAGGCTGAGACAGGAGAATGGCATAAACCCGGGAGGCAGAGCTTGCAGTGAGCTGAGATCTGGCCACTGCACTCCAGCCTGGGGGACACAGCGAGACTCCGTCTCAAAAAAAAAAAAAAAAATTTATATGTCAAAATTGTTAGATTTACATTCACAAGTCCACATTTGTCTAAGAGCTGCAGGCTTAGTAGCTTATTGTTTAGCTCGATTCTGCTCTTCCTGGAGTGTTTTACCTCCAGTTACCGACTCATTGCAGGAAAAGACTGTGACCTTGAAATGGACTCTTTCTTGTCTAGGATT
The DNA here is from genome assembly GCF_008728515.1 of Papio anubis. Taxonomy (NCBI): domain Eukaryota; kingdom Metazoa; phylum Chordata; class Mammalia; order Primates; family Cercopithecidae; genus Papio; species Papio anubis. The sequence goes on along the minus strand of NW_022162933.1, from coordinate 3,548 downwards.
CTTTTTTTTTTTTAATGTTTTTTTAAAATTAGTTAATTTTTTAAATATTCTTTTTTAAATTAATTAATTATTATTATTATTATTATTTTTTGAGACAGAGTCTTCCTCTGTTGCCCAGGCTGGAATGCAGTGGTGGGATCTCAGCTCACTGCAACCTCCACCTCCTGGGTCAAGCAATTCTCCTGCCTCTGCCTCCCAAGTAGCTGGATTACAGGCACAGGCCACCATACCAGCTAATTTTTGTATTTTTAGTAGAGGCGGGGTTTCACCATGTTGGCCAGGCTAGTCTCAAATTCCTGACCTCAAGAGATCCACCCATCTTGGCCTCCCAAAGTGCTGGGATTACAGGAGTGGGCCATCTAGACCTTGTCTAGGATTCTTTGCCTGCTCGTCCTCTCAGCACAGGTTTTTCCACCTCTTGGGACTCCTCACTTGGTATCATCTATGGAGAAGGCTATGAACAAGGCCAGGAAGGGAAGGAGGTGATTGGCCTGTGTCAAACACTTTATATACATTTTCTCATTTAATCATCACAACTGTCCTCTGACGTGGATATTGTTATTCCTATCTTTTTTTTTTTTTTGGAGATGAAGTATTGGAGATGGAGATGGAGTATTGCTCTGTCGCCCAGGCTGAAGTACAATGGTTCGATCTCGGCTCACTGCAACCTCCGCCTCCTGGGTTCAAGCGATTCTCCTGCCTCAGCCTCCCGAGTACTTGGGGTTACAGGCACATGCCACCACACCTGGCTAATTTTTGTATTTTTAGTAGAGATGGGGTTTCATCATGTTGGCCAGGCTGGTCTTGAACTCCTGACCTCAGGTAATCCACCCACCTTGGGTTCCCAAAGGGCTGGGATTACAGGAGTGAGCCACTGCACCTGGCTGTTATTCCTATCTTACAGAAGAGGAAACTGAGGCTTAGAGAGTTAGGGTAACCTGGTTATCATAGAAATGGTTGCTCAAATAATAGGTGTTTGTGGTCTGAAGACAAAATAGCAAGTTAGTTCTTGTGCTGACTCCCCAGAATAGCAGCCTCTCCCTGGAAAGTCCCTGGGGCTCCATGCAGATGGAGATAAGGATGCCACAGCTTCCAGGAAGGGGCTGAGGCATACTTGCATGCATCAGCAACAGCAATGTCAAATGCCAGTTGTCTAGTAGGTCAGTGCTGAAGAATAAAATATTGGTGGGGCAGCTGAGAATTAGGTCATGTCTACACGAGTCACTCCAGTGCACACATCATTTTACCCTTCAGCCAAACTGTGGTTCCATCAGGATGGTTGGAGTCGAACTAAATGAAAATTCACTTTAAACGAAAAAATAAAATGACTGACTCTCATGCTGCAAATGCTGCCATATTTCTTCCTTTGAGCTGCACCTTCATTTCTAAGTGATAGATATATTTTTTTCTAACCAGGAAGTTAGAATGGTAGAGGGCTGTAGAGAGTCAAGGCCTACTCTGGGAGGGGAAGGAACATACAGGGAGCTTAGTGACAGTTCCAGGTCTAGATTTTTGGACTCTTTTTTTTTTTTTTTGAGATGGAGTCCCGCTCTGTTGCCCAGCCTGGAGTGCAATGGCGTGATCTTGGCTCATTGCATCCTCTGCCTCCTGGGTTCAAGAGATTCCCCTGCTTCAGCCTCCTGAGTAGCTGAGATTACAGGCACACAATACCAGGCCCGGCTAATTTTTGTATATTTAATAGAGACGGGGTTTCACCATATTGGCCTGGCTGGTCTTGAACTCCTGACCTCATGATCCGCCTGCCTCGGCCTCACAAAGTGTGCCACTGCGCCCGGCCTGGACTCTTTTTTTTTTTTAATTTTTCATTTGAGACATAGTCTCACTCTGTTGCCCAGGCTGGAGTGCAATGGCATGATCTTGGCTCACTGCAACCTCCGCCTCCTGGGTTCAAGCGATTCTTGTACCTCAGCCTCCCAAGTAGCTGGGATTGCAGGCATGTGCTACCACACCTGGCTAATTTTTTGTGTCCTGACCTCAAGTGATCTGCCCACCTCGGCCTCCCAAAGTGCTGGGATTACAGGTGTGGGCCACCGTGCCCGGCCAATTTTTGGACTCTTCTATGCCGTATTTCTCCTAGAGGAGAAACGTATTTGGACACCTTGGGTCTTCTGGGGAGTGTTTCAAGGGATACCTCTGCCACATGGCTTTTCTGCCCAACCTTTGCCTCCCAACTTGAGACAGAGCTTCCTAATTGTTCTCCCAGGGAGGTCCATATAGGTATGATAAGATTGGTAAGGGCTGCTGTTGGCTGGAGGTGACAGACCAGGAACTGAGGTCACCCCAGCTCTGGTTGCCCTGATGTCTGAAGGGATCAGTGTCCTCACCAGGACCCATGATCTTGGCACACTGGTTTGGAAACTCTGGCTAAAGTACCAGCAGAGACATGAAAGTACTACTTTAGCCTTAGAGTAAATGTTTTCAGTACAAATCTCAAGGGTAAACTCTTGAGGTTAAGGAATATCTCTTTGTAATTTCTCTCCCTCTCTCTCTTGGCCTCTCTCTTTACCTAGTACATTAAATAGAAAAAAAAACAATCTTAGATTTACAATCTCATCTTTACATTGATGAGGATACTATGAAGTCGTGGCGGGGGTCGGGGGAAGGGATGGAGAAAGACAGAAACAGAAAGAGGAAGACAGACGGAGAGAGAAATTGCATCTCACCAGTAATATTCAGAATCACTCATCCATGGATCGTAAACTATTGAAAAATTTACCTGAAACTGTCCAGCCTTAAATAATGTTCTGGGTACTCTTAATACAATTCCAGTATCTAAATTCATTATGAAATTAGGTAACAACATGAAGCAATATATAAAGCAGGGTTTTTGGAGTCAATGAGATGTGGATATGAATCCCAGCTGTGCCGACTGTTGGTTCTGTGACCTTGGGGGTTGTCGAAGCTTTCTGTACAATGGGAATAAAAATATCAACCTTATGATGCCATCCTATTAATTGAGTGAGATAAAGCCTGTGAAAGTATGAAGTGCACACATTTAATTGGCTGCTCAACCCATTTTAATTCTCTGCACGGTAGCTTCGTTCCAATATCGTCTCATGCTGTGGCACCAACTCACAGTGAATTTATCTGAGCACTTTGGTAATTGCCATAGTCCTTAAAATGGTGTCCAGAACAGATCCATCTCACCATGAATTTTATGGTTTAACATTCAGTGTTTAATAAAGTTCAATTTGACAGTGTAAGAGGCTAGGAGGCAAAGGTGTTATGTTGTAAACGCGGGCAAAACATGCATCTGTTCATTTAGTGTGTTCATACAGTAAGCCCTGAAAGGGCTCTCCAGGAGTTATTGACTCTCATGATAGTCCTGTGAAGTGGGTATCCTTAGTTCTGTGTTACAGAAAGAGAAACTGAGGCTGGGAGATTAAAGTGTCCAAAGTGACTCTGCTAGTAAGCTAGGATTACAGATCAGTTTTTTTTTGTTGTTGTTGTTGTTGTTGTTGAGACGGAGTCTCGCTCTGTCGCCCAGGCTGGAGTGCAGTAGCCGGATCTCAGCTCACTGCAAGCTC
>NW_022162932.1:0-3944 GCF_008728515.1 Papio anubis | reverse complement strand
CCTGTTTTTCTCTACAGAGAATAAATGTCTAATAGTCTGTGAGTTGGGGGAGGGGCAACTGTCTGACTGCACAAATTGGATGAGGTGATGTGGAGGTGAAACTGCTTCCTGTTTTTGAGACAGGTCTCTCTCTGTCTCCCAGGCTGGAGTAGGGGCTCAATCACAGCTCACTGCAGCCACGACCTCCAGGGCTCAAGCCATCCTCCTGCTTCAGCTTCCCGAGGAGCTATGACTATAGGCATGTGCCCCTGTGGCCAGCTAATTTAAAAACAAATGTTTTTGTAGAGATGGTGGTCTTGCTATGTTGCCCAGGCTGGTCTCAAACTCCTAACCTCAAGTGATCCTCCTGCCTCAGCCTCCCAAAGCATTGGGATTACAGACATGAGCCATGGTGCCTGGTCCAGATTGCTTCCTAAAAACGTTCAACAATTCATTTAGGTCTGGACCCTCAGTGCTACCGATTCACAGCTGTTTAGAGACTCTGGTACAAATTAGCTTTCTTCACTGCTGATTTCAGATTCAGCTTCTTTGTGTCTGCTAAGTCAGTTAGCAGTCACGTATATGCTTTCTGGATTCCAAAATTTATTGTCGTTTTCTCCTCTCCCATTCCCCCATGCCATTAGAAATCTCCTTTACCGTAGTTCCCTGAGATATCAAGAGAGAGGTATGTTCAACCTGGTTGTCACCATGTACTTTTGATAATGCATGTGACCTGGCATCTATATGAAGCCCTCCTGGCCTTCGCAGAAGGTGCTACCAGTCGAGGTCAGAGCTGTTTCTCAAATGCACCTAAGACTATCAGGATACCAGCAGGTAGGGTCTGAGAGCTCGCCATGTGGGACATGGGACCCTGCTTCTCTAAGTACCTGCTTGCCTTCCCTTGCTTGGGGGGCAGTGAGGGTGTGAACGTGTCTCTGTGTGCTTGCCTGTGCATGTGTGTTTATGTGAGCAATGCTTGCTTAAAGGAAGTAAGAGAAAGTTGTGCATGAGGTGATGAAACAGCTGAGAAAACCTTCAACACTGTTTCTGACCCCTGATATTACAAAGAAGAAATGGAGACCGGAGCAGGGTCATGACGTGCTGGAGGCATATTCCCAGGAGGGACCCAAAGACAATTTATTTTGCTCTAAAAGTATCCATAACCCAAAACCACACAGCAACATTAATGACAGAATTGGATGAGAGCTCACATCTGTGTCCTTCCCATCACACCTGCTCCCACTGCCTCCACTGTACAGAGAAGACAACCGAGATGCAGAGAGGTTGCAGGCTTTGCCTACAGCTGTGCAACTAATGTGAGCTGCTTAAGAAAAAACACTAACACAGAAATAACAAAATAATACAGAATCCTGATGTAGGAAAGAAATGTGTTTACTTTGGAATGTAAGCTGAATTCTATTAAAAACTTAAAAAAAACTTTCTGACCTTGAACCAGTGAAACTCTTTTTGCACCTGGGGAGCAAATCCAAGATAGTAATAAAAATAAAGCATGAAGCGTCTTGGTATATAGTTTATGACTCTTATCATATGTGCTACAGAGTTCCCAGATGTGGAGGTTCTTCCTTATAATCCTCCCCAATGGTAAGTCATCCCTCTCCTCCACTCACTGGTGGCTCCTTCTAAACACGTCTGCTTTTCCAGATATGGCTGGGCACACAGAATGCAAAGCACTGAAGATATCTCCTCTTAAACTTAGACCCGGCCCTTACCTGGCACCTTCTTAGTTCCCTTTGCTCTGGGGCCTGTTACATTCAGCAGCCAAGGATTTCTCAGACATAAAGAGCATCAGGTCTTATAGGAGAGCTGGAATGAGCTGTGGCCTCCTCCAGCACCCACCCAAACTGGACAGCTCAGCAGAGTGTTAGTCCATTTGCATTGCTATAAAGGAGAACCAAGGCTAAGAGGTTTATTTGGCTTATGGTTCTGCAGGCTGTACAAGAAGCAGGCCCCAGCGTCTGCTTCTGGTGAGGGCCTCAGGAAGCTTCCAAACATGACGGAAGGAGCAGGGGAGCTGACATATCATATGGCGAGAGGGAGCAAGGGTGGGGAAGGGATGCCATACTCTTTTGAACAACCAGATCTTGCCTGAATTAATAAGAGCAAGAACTCATTAACATGGAGAGGGCACCCGGCCATTCATGAGGGATCCGCCCCCATCACCCAACACCTCCCACTAGGCCCTACCTTCAACATTGGGGGGCCACATTTCAACTTGAGATTTTGGGGGACAAATATCCAAACCACATCACGGAGGCATTCTCACCCAGTGCAGGAACCGTTTGCAGTGAATAGCCCAGGAAGGAGGCGACTGCCCATCAGCACCATGGTGCCAGGAGTTTTATTTTGCAAGAAGCAGAGTCAAAGTTATAACAGAAAGAACGTGAATTCTTTGCCTAAGACTAGAATGTTGATATTTGGAAGAAAGTTCTTGCATCTGTGGATAAAGCGTGTTTTCCCTTAGATGGAGTCAGAAGGAAACCAGACTCAGCCACTGCTGGCAGGGGGAAGATAAACTGTAGTTCGAATTACTGCTGCTTCCCCCATGTACGGGACCAGGGCACCTATATGCTTTCAAGGCCAGCAGAGGCCTGTACAGAGGGAAATTCTCATTAACATCTGGCTGAAGCAGGAGGTGGCAGAGTTCACAAGAGCAAGAGAGCGAAGCCTTTTGTGTGGGCCACTCTGCGGGGTCAGCCCTGTTAGTTGGCAGAAAATGACTCAGGAACACAGCCTGCTCCCAGTAGCTGCGGTCCAGGAGATGCTCGAAGGGCACACACAGGAAGGTTCCAGAAGCTCTTGCTCTTCCAGGGAAAAGGAATGTGAATGAACACTCTTTCTAGAGCAGCCCAGCACAGAGAAAAGAACACAAGCATGGAGAGAGCTTTCACGTTAGAACACGAGGCCAGGCTGGACATGTTGCATACATATTGAAAGGGGGAGCCTCCCACAGAAGTGATGCACACAGTAGGAGTCAAGTTTCCTTGACACAGAGCCCGAGAACTTTCAGTATTCCCCAGGTTGCAAACACCGACATGAACACGGTTTTCCCTGTGAAACGTAAAGGAGGAGTCCAGACCGACCATGTTGAGATGTGGGAGCCAGGCGGCGGTTTAACCTGGCTGGGATGACGGGACTCACTCCCCTACATTGATCCCATAATGCCCCCAATTCAAGTTTGTCAGCTGAGTCACTGTATTCATAAAATGAATTCATTCATAAAATGAATGTTGTTCTTTAGCATTGAGAACCACAAACCTGAAATACTCAACTGTCAGGAGTCTGCTATAACAAAGATTTGTACTTACAACAATAACCAACCTCCCTCTTAACCAAAGATGGGGGTGACCTGCCAGCACTCTGCGTGCCGGCCGACACGATGCCCAGCACAGAATGGCACCGACAGACAGCGCCATGCAGAGCCAAGACAAGTGCCGGGGCAAACCTGAGACAGCTTATCTTTTCATTCTCCTAACAGAGCAGACATTTTTAATTTTGATGAAGTCCAATTTATCAACTTGTCTTTTATGGATTGTATTTTTGGTATAAAATCTAGGAAACCTTACTTAAACCAAGCTCACAAAAGTTGTATCCTATATTTTCATCTAGAAGGTTTTTTTTTGTTGTTGTTTTGTTGTGTTTTTAACAGAATCTCGTTCTGTCGCCCAGGCTGGAGTGCAGTGGTGTGATTTTGGCTCATTGCAACCTCTGCTTCCCAGGTTCAAGTGATTCTCCTGCCTCAACCTCCTGAGTAGCTGGGATTACAGGCGCCTGCCACCACGCCCAGCTAATTTTTGTATTTTTAGTAGAGTGAGAGGAAACTGAATATGTGGGTTGTTAACAGTGAACTTCACCCTGGGGAGAGCTGGCCGAACTGTTTCACCGGGAAACTCATAACCCGTATCTTTAAGATCTTCTTGGGCTGGTCAGATCCCCACAGGACTTTT
>NW_022162931.1:0-3946 GCF_008728515.1 Papio anubis | reverse complement strand
GCCAATTTTTGTATTTTTAATAGTGACGGGGTTTCACCATGTTGGTCAGGCTGGTCTCAAACTCCTGACCTCAAGTCAGGCCCGCCTTGGCCTCCCAAAGTACAGGGATTACAGGCGTGAGCCACCGTGCCCAGCCTTGTTTTTAATTTTTTGTAGAGACAGGGTCTAGGAGATGTTGCTGGGGTGGTCTTAAAGGATCCTCCCATTTCAGCGTCCTAAAGCATTGTGATAACAGGTATGAGTCATCATACTGGGACCCAGCCAATGAGCTTTTTTTTTTTTTAAATCCCCTTGAGACGGTCTCACTCTGTTGCCCAAGGCTGGAGTGCAATGGCAGAATCATGGCTCACTGCAGCCTCGACTTTTTGGGCTCAATCGATCCTCCCACCTCAGCTTCCCTGGTAGCTAGGACTACAGGCGTGTGCCACTACACCCAGCAATGTTTTTATATTTTTAGTAGAGACAGGGTTTCGCCATGTTGCCCAGGCTGGTCTCAGAGGAACTCCTTGACTCAAGTGATCCACTTGCTTTGGACTCCCAAAGTGCTGGGATTACAGGCGTGAGTCACTGCACTTGGCCAGTGAGGTTTTTTGTTTTGTTTTGTTTTTTGTTTTGTTTTTTTTTTGGAGACAGAGTCTCTCTCTGTCACCCAGGCTGGAGTGCAGTGGCGTGATCTCGGCTCACTGCAACCTCCGCCTCCTGGGTTCAAGCAATTCTGCTGCCTTAGCCTCCCAAGTAGCGGGGACTACAGGCGTGCGGTGGCACTCCCGGCTGAGTTTTGTGTTTTTAGTAGAGACGGGGTTTCACCGTGTTGGCCAGGGTGGTCTTGATTTCCTGACCTCATGCCCCGCTCGCCTCAGCCTCCCAAAGTACTGGGATTACAAGCGTGAGCCACCACGCCTGGCTGAGTTTATTTTTTAAACCTCTTTTTTACATAGTGCTAACATTTTTTTTTTTTTTTTTTTGAGACTGAGTCTGGCTCTGTCGCCCAGGCTGGAGTGCAGTGGCCGGATCTCAGCTCACTGCAAGCTCCGCCTCCCGGGTTTACGCCATTCTCCTGCCTCAGCCTCCCGAGATGCTGGGACCACAGGCGCCCGCCACTTCGCCCGGCTAGTTTTTTGTATTTTTTAGTAGAGATGGGGTTTCACCGTGTTAGCCAGGATAGTCTCGATCTCCTGACCTCATGATCCGCCCGTCTCGGCCTCCCAAAGTGCTGGGATTGCAGGCTTGAGCCACCGCGCCCGGCCAGTGCTAACATTTTAAAGCTCTTTTTTACATAGTGCTAACATTACTTTTTCAAAATTATTTATTTTTATTTATTTATTTTGAGACAGGTCTTGCTCTGTAGTCCAGGTTCAAGTGCAGTGATGCAATTACTGCTCCCTGTAGCCTCACACTCTTGGGCTCAAGTGATCTTTCTGCCTCAGGCTCCTGAATAGCTGGGAATACAAACCCTCACCAATGCACCTGGCTTTGATTTTACTTTTTATTTTATTATTATTATTTTTGAGATGTAGTCTCATTCTGTCACCCAGGCTGGAGTGCAGTGGCATGATCTTGGCTCAGTGCAACCTCCAAGTGCCTCCCAGGTACAAGTGATTCTCTTGCCTCAGCCTCCCAGGTAGCTGGGATTACAGGCACCTGCCACCACTCCTGGCTAATTTTTGTTTCTGTATTTTTAGTAGAGCTGGGGTTTCGCTATGTTGGCTAGGCTGGTCTTGAACTCCTGACTTTAGGTGATCCGCCCACCTCGGCCTCCCAAATTGCTGAGATTAGAGGCGTGAGCCACCGCACCCAGCCTGATTTTACTTTTTAATGTTGGAGAATTGTGTGCATGCTGGTAAGTATTCTCAAATCTTGTTGTGAAACAACGCAGGCTTCAAATAAATCAGTCCCACTCCAGCATAAGGTGTGTTGTGTATTCACTTCCCTGTCTGTCCTCTTGGGTCTTGAAGTCTCTCAATGTCCCCCATCTCTGAGGATCTGCATTCTCTTAGTCATTCCTCCCTGGGGCATTCTCTGGAAGTGCCCCTGGACTGCACACAGTTTACCCCTAGCCCCAGCCCCAGCGAGGGAGGAGGGCCCCTGACTGCAGGCTTTTTGAAGGAGGTGCTACCAGTCACTGAGTCCAGCATCCCATTTCACTCCAGGCCCTGTTGATGTGAGCCCTGGAGGAAGCACAGATGCTTCCTTATTTGATCTTTTCTTTGAGGTTAACTTAGAAGCCCAGAACTCATAAAACATCTGGGCTGCCAGGGACCTTGTTGTTCATCTGGTTCGATCTCTTCAATTTACATTAAGCTGGGAAACCAGAGCCATCGAGGAGTGTTCCACCCGAGCCCACATTGTAGGCAGGAATCCAGGACTCTCAGCTCCCAGCGGGGCCTGGGACTCCAAGCCCTGACCTGATGGCCTCCTACTCTTGGCCCTGCCCCAGCCTTACCTGTCACCCAATCCATTTTGTCAGGAGCCCCTCAGTCAACAAGCCCTGACTGACCGATTTCAAGCCCTCCTCCACCCTGCAATGACCTTACCTTTGTCTGGCTCACATTCTACTCAAGGGAATAAAATAGGAATCATAACAACATCCCACACTTAAGAGAACTTGCTGTATGCCAGGTACCATGCTAAAGCCCTGAACAGAAACTATCAACACTTTTAATTTAATCTTCGCAAAACCTTGATGTGGATATAATTATATTCCATGGACGTAATTATCATTCCCATTTGCAGATGAGAAAACTGAGGGCCATTGAGGTTAACAACTTACCCAAGGCTATACCCCAAGAATGTCCCTGGGAAATTTGATTGTAATTTTCTTATCTTTTTTTTTTTTTTTTTGAGAGAGACAGGGTCTCACTCTGTGGCCCAGGCCGAAGTGCAGTGGTATGATCTTGGCTCACTGCCACCTCTGCCTCTCAGGCTGAAGCCATCCTCCCATCTCAGCCTCCCGAGTAACTGAGACTACAGGCACACACCACCATGCCTGGCTAACTGACTGCAGTCTTAACCTGTAGGCCAAACTGCCTCTTCATACACGAGACACACTCAACAAAAATGCAAGGAATATTTATTGAACAGCTACTATATGCTGGACACTGGACTAGACCTTATAGGACTCATGAAGAGGGGTGTGGAGAGATCATATGCATTGTTGGGGGGTTGATAGAGGCTTCTTGGAAAAGGCTTCTGGCCGAGCATGGTGGCTCACACCTGTAACCCCAGCACTTTGGGAGGCCAAGGCGGGCGGATCACCCGAGGTCCGGAGTTCAAGAGCAGCCTGGCCAACATGATGAAACCCCATCTCTACTAAAAATAAAAAATTAGCTGGGCGTGGTGGTGTACACCTATAATCCCAGCTACTTGGGAGGCTGAGACAGGAGAATCACTTGAACCCCAGAATCAGGGGTTGCAGTGAGCTGAGAATGCACTGCTGCACTCCAGTCTGGGCGACAGACCAAGACTCCGTCTCAAAACAAAACAAAACAAAAATTCTCCCACCTTAGCCTCCCGAGTAGGTGGGATTACAGGTGCCCACTACCATGCCTAGCTAATTTTTGTATTTTCAGTAGACATGGGGTTTCACCATGTTGGCCAGGCTGGCCTCGAACTCCTGACCTCAAGTGATCTGCCCACCTCGGCTTCTCAAGGTGCAGGGATTCAGGTGTGAGCCACTGAGTTCAGCCTATTTTTTTGAGACAGTGTCTCTGTCACCCAGGCTGGAGTGCGGAGGTGCAATCTCGGCTCACTGCAACCTCCACCTCCCAGGTTCAAGCAATTCTCCTGCCTCAGCCTCCCCAGTAGCTGAGATTACAGGCCCACACCACCATGCCTGGCTAATTTTTGTATTTTTAGTAGACTGGGTTTTGCTATGCTGGCCAGGCTGGTCTTGAACTCCTGACTTCAGGTAATCCACCTGCCTTGGCTTCCCAAAGTGTTGGGATTA
>NW_022162930.1:2415-3956 GCF_008728515.1 Papio anubis | reverse complement strand
AAAGGCTTAGTGATGTTCCCTATGTCTAGTTCAATTTCAAATTACATACTTTATTAAAACAGACCCTAAAATGTGTGTTTCTTGAAAGATTTTCCTTGATTTACTATCAAAATTATTATCTAACTTCTTATTGTATTTTATAATTATATCCTTATTTTCTTAATTTGAACTTCTTGGTTAAAATCTTAACTGTTACAAATATTTTAAACATTGGCATTACATGATAATATAATTCATTATCATGCAGATGTTAGAATATATCAGAAGTCAAATTATGGCTCAAGTAGGACAACTACAATTGAAAGTGAATTTATCCTACAACGCACCCTTCAACACCAAATTTACGAAGGGATTATCTTGTAGCTATGAGCACATTTAAGTGGATTCACATGATATATTATTTATCTAATTGGCAATTCAAATGCACTTCCAAATACAGGTGCTTGGAGATTGTAGTTTTGGAAACCGATTGCAAAATATAACCCCAGAGGGCCACCTACTCTTGGAGATTGTAGTTCTGGAAACCCATTATAAAATGTAACTCCAGAGGGCCACCTACTCTTGCTCATACTGGAGCACGGCAGGCGCACAGTGTTTCCGTGGGAATCCTGAGCGTGGCAGAGCCCCCACACCCACCGTGGCTCCTGGGCCCGTGCAGTCTGGGTCTGTGCCTTAGAGGCTGCCAGGAGCCCTGGGTCTGGAGTAGCACACACCATGGGGGAAAGGGCCCTGTGCGTGGAGACATCCAGAACACGAATTGGCACCTGGGTGTGGAGGGCTGGGCTGGGTATGAATTTTTCTGCTGCTCCTGTACCCCGAGCATTGCAGCCCCAGTGGGCCCAGTGGTTCCTGTGGAGTGGGGAGCTGGGCACTGTGGTGTCTCCAGCACCCACTCCAGGCCCCAGTTCCTGGCCAGCTTGGGCCAAAAGGAGAGGCTGAACTTTGGAGGGTGGGTGCAAGTGCCTTTGCTGAAACTGGCCCCTGCCACCCAGTCCCTGGCATGACAAGTTGACGCTCTTAATGCTACCACCCCTCGCATCTTCCTCTAGGCTTTTCTGGCTTTGCCCGCCCAGCTGCTCTGTGCCAGGAGGAGGAGGAGACACCTGGAGCCTGTGACACCATGGCTTGCCTCGCTGACGGTCGGTGGCAGCGACGGAGACTGCAGTGTGCTGGAACGGTAGGAGAGTGACCACGCTAGGAGGCCAGGCGGCTACAGCCAGGGTTGGGGGTCAGGCTTACAGCGATGGCCGGGCTGCGGCAGTGGCCAGGTGGTAGAAGCCTTGTAGGGTGGGCTGTTGCATTGGCAATGGGCCTGGCTTTGCCCTGCCACTGCCGTGGACCTGGCCCTGTACTGCCCTGCCTTGCCCTGGCCCTGCCCTACTGTTACCTGGACTGTCTTAGCCCTGCCTCTTGTCCTGACCCTGGTCCTGTCATGGCACTGGCCCTGCTAGTGGTCATGGTCCTGCTCCTGTTCTGGCCTTGACCTGGCCTTGGACGTGTCCTGGCCCAGATTTGTTCTGGCCCTGCCTTGGCCCATCCCT
>NW_022162930.1:0-2074 GCF_008728515.1 Papio anubis | reverse complement strand
CTGTTGTAGCCCAGTTCAGTTGCGTATTGCTGGCGTCTCTTAGCCTCAAGCTTTGTCCAGAGGGTTCCAGTCAGAGAGGTTTCATGCTTGCCTGTCCGTGTCCTGGCCTTGGCCCTGACCCTTACTGCTCTGGCCCTTCCCGCGCGCATACATGGCCCCTGACACGCATAATGTGGACCTGGACCTGTCTGGCCCTGGCCCTTCCCTGCTTCAGACCTTGCCTGGTTCTCCCCTGGCCCTGACCTTGCCGTGAAATGCTGGCCCTACCCTGGCCTTGCTGCCCTGGCCTGCGCGCCTGCCACGACTCTGGTCTGTCTGGAAAAGCCCCAGCCCTGTTGCTCGTCTTTACCATGGCCCAGACCCTGCCAGCCTGCCCTGACACTCTCTGGATCACAAACATTGCCAGAACCTGCACACTGTTGTTGCCCTTGTTTTTGCTCCTGTCGATCCTGGTCCTGCCAGGCCACAGGCCATGTATTTTTCAATCCCTGCCCTGTTTGTTTTCCTGGCCCCGGCTCGGGTCTTGGCACTCAATCCTGGCCCTGCCCACTGCCCTTGACCCCTGGCACTTTCTGGCCGTGCCTTGCCTGCCTGGTCACTGCCTTGGCCTACTCTAGCTGACCCTACTGGCCCTACCTTGGCCTTTGACCCCTGCTTGCCTGGGCACTGTGCTGGACCTGGCCATAGCCTGAACCTGGTTGTGGCCCTGGCCCTGCCATGGCCACATCCCAGACCCAGCCCCTGCCAGGTACCTGTCCTGGCCCTGCTCTGGGCCTGGCTTTGTCATGGTTCTTAGATGACCCTGGCCCTGCCCCTGCCCTTGCCTGGCACTGGCCTTGGACATGTCGTGGTCCTAACCCCCAGCCCTGCCCTGGAGCTGTCACCGTCTTGGCCCTGCCTTGGCCTGGCCCTGGCCACCTGCCACAGCCATAGACTGCCCTGGTGTCCTTCCCTGGGCCTGCCTGGCTCTTCCCCAGCCCCTTCCCACCACTGCTTCCACTGGCCTAATTCAAACCTGGTCCCTTCTCTGGCCCCTTGGCCCGACATTGTCCCTCTCCTAACCCTGGTCATTGCCAGCCCCTGGCCACCAATGATCCTGAGAGTCCTGGCCCTGGCCCTGTCTTGGCCCTGTCACAAGCCTGGCCCACAATACGACCCTGGCCTAGTGGAGTTGAAGGTATCCTGTCCCTGGTTTAATCTTGCTCTGCCTTCGCCCGTCCCTCTCCTGGCCCTACCATGGCCCTGCCCCTTCCCTGGCTCTGCCCTGGTCTTGTGCTTACCCTGAGCGAGAACTTGACCCTGCCCCAGCCTTGTCCCAGACCTGGCCATGGCCCTGCCCCTGCCCTGGGCTAGCGCTGGCACTGGCATGGACCCTGGACCTGGCTCTTGGCTACTTAAGGCCATACCCTGGCCCAGCCCTCCTCCTGACCCTGTCCTGGCCGTAATTTGCCCTGGCCCTACCCTGGCATGCTATTCTGGCCCCACCCCTGACCCTGTCTCTGTCCTGGCTCTAGCTAAGTTGGCCATGGCCGTGTTCCTGACATTGCCCTTTCCTGGTCCTGGCCCTGGCCCTGCCCCGGCCCTGGTCTGAAGCCCGGCCCTGCAATGGACCTGCCTTGGCCCTGCCTATACCCTGCCTCTGGCCCTACCTCTGCCCTGGCCATACCCTTGCCCTGGCCTGGACTCTGATCCTGGTCCTTGTCCTGCCCCAGCTGTGGCCCTGGCCCTGCCCTGCCTGTACCCTGTTGTATCCTGGGCACGCCCTGCCGTTGCCTGGTCTTGCTATTGCCCTGCCCTAGCCTGCCTTGCTTGTGCCCTAGATCTGCCCCGGCCTTTGCTCTTGTCTTGGTTCTAGCACTGAGTCAGCCCTGGACCTTCCCTGACCTTGCCTCAGCCCTGGCACTGCCCTGGCCTTGCCTTGGCGTTTGCCCTACTCTCTCTAATGCCTGGCTCTGGTCCTGCCTTGCTCTGCTCTTGTTCTGTCCTGGCACAGCCCTGGCCCTGGCCCTGGTCCTGCCCTTATGCAGGCCTGACCCTGCCGCTGCTCTGGCTTTGACCTGGACCTTGGCCATAC
>NW_022162929.1:1674-3965 GCF_008728515.1 Papio anubis | reverse complement strand
AAAAAAAAAAAAAAAAAAAAAAAAGATTCTTATACTTGGGTGCATACGAATTCAAGTTCAATACGGATTAACAAAGAGAAAGTAACATGTGGTTGGTGACGGGGAGAATGAACCCTCTCATGTACTTAGGGTAGGACTGAAAAGACTGACAATGATTTGGCCTACGTTCCAGCAGTATTTGGTAAGACTGAGAATGTATCGTCTCCATGTCCCTGGGAGAAATCCCTGAAGTTCCCCTTCTCTGTAGCTACCGTAGAGAAACACTGTAGATTGTCACTTGATTTTTTTCTGAGATGGTATCTTGCTCTGTTGCCCAGGCTGGAGTGTAGTAGTACAATCTTGGCTCACTACAGTCTCAAACTCCTGGGCTCAAGTGACCCTCCCACCTTACCATGCCTGGCTAACTTAAAAAAATTTTTTTTCCTGTAGACTTGGGGTCTTGCTATGTTGTCCAGGCCAGTCTCAAACTCCTGGCCTCAAGAGATCCTCCCACCTCGACCTCCCAAAGTGTTGGGATTACAGGCATGAGCCACTGTGCCAGGCCTGCCAGCATCTTGATCTTGGACTTCCCAGCCTCCGGAACTGTGAGAAATACATTTCTGTTGCTCATAAATTATCCAGCCTGGCCAGGCACTTTGGGAGGATGTGGTGGGAGGATCGCTTGAGCTCAGGAGTTCAAGATCAGCCTGGGCAACACAGCAAGACCCCATCACTACAAAATAAATAAATGAATAAATAAATTACCCTGCCTAAGGTATTTCTGTTCTAGCAGCAGGGACAGATGAAGACACACACGCATACACACACGGCCTGTATGCAGTTGTGGGTGAAGTTTATTAAGGCAATACTGAATGCCAGAGCATTTCAACAAGGCTTGCCAGACAGGCCCCAGCACCTTTCTACACTACATTGAGGCTTAGAAGCTCAGTGTTCCACCCCATCCCCAGGATGCCCACTTAGACCAGAAATCCAAGTCCATTAGCTACAGGCTGATATCCAGGGACACTGGTGTAAACAAAGAAGTGGGATATGAACTATATCCCTGATTTTTTTTTTTTTTTCAGACTAAGTCTCGCTCTTGTCCCCCAGGCTGGAAAGTAATGGCGTGATCTTGGCTCACTGCAACCTCTGCCTCTTGGGTTCAAGTGATTCTCTTGCCTCAGCCTCCCGAGTAGCTGGGATTACAGGCGCCCACCACCACGCCTGGCTCATTTTTATTTTTTTGTATTTTTAGTAGAGACGGGGTTTCACCATGTTGGCCTGGCTGGTCTCGAACTCCTGACCTCAGGTGATCCGCCCGCCTCGGCCTCCCAAAGTGCTGGGATTACAGGCATGAGCCACCGCACCCGGCCTATATTCCTGACTTTTAACAAGGAAAAAAAAATTCTGTGGGGGAGAACTTTCCTGAAAAAATATTTTTCTGGACATCTCTCTCTACTGACTGATAGGGTGAGGCTCAAAACAGGCTTCCTCCAAGCTCAGAGGGACTGAGAGATTGGCCAGCTGGATGATGCCCCAGTTTTAAGAGCCTTAGCTTCCCAAGCAGACAGCACAGAAGAGCTGGTGGAGTGGCCAGAAAATCGGTTTGAAAGGAGCCCTGGGTTGAAGACTCCAGAGCAGAGCTGCAGCATAGACACGGGGCCCGCTGCGTCCTGTCCTCTCCCCCTACTTCTTCTCCTCTGGGGCTTTCTCAGTGATTCCGGGGGCAAAGGGTCCCACGAGCCACGTGACAGGTGTGTTCTGGGCCACGTATTCCACCATGTGGTCCAGAGCCTCGCGGGCACTGGTGACGCGCTCTCGGCTCTGGGCCAGGATGCTGCTGGACAGGTCCTGGAAGGAGTGGATGCTGGAAAAGGTAGCCTGGAGGTCCTCCACCTGGCGGCGGGCCTGCTGTACCTGGTCCTTCACATTGGTGGGGAGGCCCTGAATGCTGGACCCCAGGGAGGTACAGGTGGCCTGCAGCTGCTGGGCAATGTCTCGGAACATGGTGAGCGCCCGGGACTCGACCTGCTGAGAAGGGAGGTGGGGACACCAATCAGGACCATTTGTTTCAGGAAAGGCAACTGGAGCTGAAGCCAGGGAAAGAGGGGTTCTACCACTAACCTTGGGGAAAACCCTTTCCATAGGTGAAATTTTTTTTTTTTTTTTTTCCAGACAGTCTCATCCTGTCGCCCAGGCTGGAGTGCAGTGGCGCGATCTCGGCTCACTGAAAGCTCCGCCTCCCGGGTTCACACCATTCTCCTGCCTCAGCCCCCCGAGTAGCTGGGACTACAGGTGCCCGCCACCACACC
>NW_022162929.1:0-1164 GCF_008728515.1 Papio anubis | reverse complement strand
AGCTTACTGCAGCCTCTAATTTCTGAGCTCAAGTTATCCTCTCATTTTAGCCTCCTGAGTAGCTGGGACTACAGGCACTCACTACCATGCCCAGCTACATTTTTAAAATTTTCTGTAGAGCCAGGATCTCACTAAGTTGCCCAGATCTTAAACTCCTGGGCCCAAGTGATCTGCCCACTTCAGCCTCCCAAAATGGTGGATTTACAGGCATGAGCCACTGCATTCGGCCACTAGTCAAATTTTTTTAAAAGCATAGACAAATCACCAAAGAAGATATAGGGAGAGCACATGAAAAGCTGCTTGACATTGTAAGTCATTAAGGAAATGCAAATCAAAATCATAAGGAGGCCTGGCACGGTGGCTCATGCCTGTAATCCCAGCACTTTGGGAGGCTGAGGCGGGTGGATCACCCGAGGTCAGGAGTTCAGCCTGACCAACGTGGTGAAACCTCCATCTGTACTAAAGATACAGTTACTTTGGAAAACAGTCTAGCCCTTCCTCAAAATGTTAAACCATAGAATTATCATATGACTCAGCAATTCTAGTTGTGGATGTATCCACAAGAGAAACGGAAACACACATCCACACACAAAGACGTGCACACAGGGGCAAGGCAAAAAGTAGAAACAACTCAAGTGTCCTTCGGTTGATGAATGGGTGAAGAGAATGTGATTCATCCATACAACAGAATGCGACTCAACCACAGAAAGTCACAGGGATCTGACCCAGACCACAGCGTGGATGAGCCCCAAGGACGTCACGCTCAGTGTGAGAAGCCAGACACAAAAGGCCAAACAGGGTGGGATCCCATTTCTATGAAATGTCCAGGGCAGGCCTATCCACAGAGACAGGAGAGGATACGTGGTCGGGAGGAGGAGAAAATGGGGCAGTGATTGCTGATGGGAAAAGGGTTTCTTTTTAGGGGCATGAGATGAGATAGGGATAGTTGTGCAACGCTAAGAACCAGTCATGTGTATGCTTTTTTTTCTTTTGAGACGGAGTCTCGCTTTGTGGCCCAGGCTGGAGTGCAGTGGCGCGATCTCGGCTCACTGCAAGCTCCGCCTCCCGGGTTCACGCCATTCTCCTGCCTCAGCCTCCTGAGTAGCTGGGACTACAGGCGCCCGCCACCACGCCCGGCTAATTTTTTGTATTTTTAGTAGAGAC
>NW_022162928.1:0-3966 GCF_008728515.1 Papio anubis | reverse complement strand
GTCTGGGTCACATTAGAAGAAGCCACAGTGAAGAATATTATGCTACAGCTGAAAGACAAATTGACGAATGAAAAAAAAAAAAATTAACGCTGCTAATGTTACTGTGAATTTGTGTTGAAGCCTTGCCAAACAGCAGTTGCTGGGGCTAATGATGCCGGCCTGGTGTACACTCAAGAGACAGGTGTTACAGATACACAGGCCCATCCTCACTCTGTTTAGACAAGGACTTACATTTGAACTCATTCCCTAAGTGCAGTGATTCAAGTATATCTGGACGCCAGGCATCCACCACAGTGAGGAACACCACTACATGAATGAAGGCCGAGTTAACAGCTGATGAGGTCAAGGGGCTTCGATTTCTGATCCTGAAGAAATGTGAAGATGTTGAAGTAAAGGAGAAAGGTGTTGGCTAAAAGTTCAACGGCAGCTTGGGAAAACAGGTTTTTTGTTTTTTGTTTTTGAGATGGAGTCTCGCCCTGTTGCCCAGGCTGAAGTGCAGTGGTGTGATCTCAGCTCACTGCAAGCTCCGCCTCCTGGAGTCACACCATTGTCCTGCCTCAGCCTTCTAAGTAGCTGAGACTGCAGGCACCCACCACCATGCCCAGTTAAGTTTTTGTGTTTTTAGTAGAGACAAGGTTTCACCTTGTTAGTCAGGATGGTCTTGATCTTCTGACCTTGTGATCTGCCCACCTCAGCCTCCCAAAGTGCTGGGATTACAGGTGTGACCCACTGTGCCTGGCTAAGAAAAGGTATTTTTAAGCATAACAGAAGCATTATGCTTAAAGTATGTTCATCTTAATAACAAAGAAATGTATTCCATGTATCTGGGGGAAAAACAACAGATCTTGCATTATCAATGTTTGTTCTTTGGTGCTCCAAGTAATTACCATGATCATTTTAATTTTACCCACTCCTTGGTTAACTCTGATTATCTCATATACATTCTGGATAATTAGCCTCTTCACTGCGTTCCACATCAACCCACCCTAGCAGCTTCTCTCATTTCCACTCTTACACACCCTAGCTTATAGTAACCGCCATTGTACTCTCTACTTCTATGAGAGCAACTTTATTAGATTTTACATATTGGTGAGAATGTGCAGTATTTTTTTTTAATGCCTGGCTTATTTTACTTAACACAGTGACCTCTAGGTTCATCCCTGTTGCTGCAAAGGATGGAATTTTATCTTTTTGTGGCTGAATACTGTTTCATTGTGTGTTTGTATATATATCATGAAATATATATAATGAAATATTGTGTATTTACATTATTGTGCAATATACATCTATATTACATTGTGTATGTATATACAATGAAATTTATATATGTATATACACTCCATTTGTAAAATCAATTTATTGAAGGACACCAGATAATTCCATGTCTTTGCTATTATAAATAATACTGTGTACTAGTACAATAGTACTAGTACTTAGTACTATTGTAAATAATATTGTAATAGTACTGTGATTAACATAAGCATGGATGTGTCCTTACAGTTGAATGATTTCTATTTTGGGGGCATATACCAAATAATGGAATTGCTGGGTCAAATGGTAGTTTGGTTTTAAATTCTTTGAGAAATCTCCAGAGTACCTTCCACAGTGGCTGGAAAAATTTACATTCCCTCTAGCAGTGCATAAGCTTTCTCTTCACTACCCACCAGCATCTATTATTCTTTGCCTTTTTAATATGGCTACTGTGAGTGATGTGAGATGGCATCTTGTGGTTTCGATTGGCATTTTTCTAATGATTGGTGATATTGAGCTTTTTAATATGCTTGTTGGATGCACGTGTGTCTTCTTTTGAGAAGTGTATGTGCATGTTCTTTTTTCATTTTTAATAAAGTTTGTTTTTTGCTTGGTGAATTACGATTTTTTAATAGATTCTACATATTAAACCTTTGCTGAAAAACAGTTTGCAATATTTTATTTTATTTTATTCTCATTCTGTTGGTTGTGTGTTTACTCTGTTGGTAGTTTCTCTTGCTGTGCTGAAGCTCTTTAGCTTAATCCAGTCTCATTTGTCAACTACTTTTTGTTGTTTCAGTTGCTTTTAGAGTCTTGAAGTCTTTGGCATGGTATTTCCTAGGTTTTCTTCTAGGGCTTTTACACTTTTAGGTTTCATATTTAAGTCTTTAATCCATCTTGAGTTAATTTTTGTATACGGTATAAATGAAGTGATCCAGCTTCAATCTTCTGCATATGACTAGCCAGTTATCCCAGCATTATTTATTGAACAGGGAGTCTTTTCCTTCCTTTTTTTTTTTTTTTTTTTTTTTTTTTGAGATGGCGTTTGACCGTTATTGCCCAGACTGGAGTGCAATGGTACTATCTCAGCTCACTGCAACCTCCTCCTCCCAGCTTCAAGTGATCAAGGGATTCTCCTGCCTCAGCCTCCAGAGTAGCTGAGATTACAGGCACCCTCCACCACGCCCGGCTAATTTCTGTAATTTTAGTGTAGATGGTGTTTTACCATATTGTCCAGGGTGGTTTCAAACTCTTGCCCTCAGGTGATCTGTCCGCCTTGGTCTCCAGAAGCGCTGGGATTATAGGCATGAGCCACCGTGCCTGACGGGGAGTCCTTTCCTTATTGTTTGTTATTGTTAGCTTTGTGAAAAATCAGATGGTTTTAGATGTGTGGTTTTATTTCTGGGTTCTCTAGCCTGTTCCTTTGGTCTATGTGTCTATTTTTGTACCAGTATCCATAATCTTTTAGGTATTGTAGCCTTGTAGTATAGTTTGAATTTGGGTAGTATGATGACTCCAGCTTTGTTCCTTTGCATAGAATAGCTTTGAGTATTCAGGCTCTTTTATTTGGTTTCAAATACATTTTTCATTTTTAAAAAATTCTATAAAGAAATGTTGTTGGTAGTTTGATAGGAATAACATTGAATTCAAAAGTAAATTTATTTCGGTAGTATGGCCATTTTAGCAATATTGATTCTTCCTATCCATGAGCATGGAATGTTTTTCTGTTTGTTTTTGTCATCTGTCTCTGTATATTTTTTTGACAATAGTTCGTAATTCTCATTGTAGAGATCATTTGCCTTCCTGGTTAGCTGTGTTTCCAGGTATTTTATTCTTTTGGTGGCTATTGTGAATAGAATTGTATTTTCAATTGGATGTTATTGGTGTATAGAAATGTTACTGATTTTTGTACATTTATTTTGTATGCTGAAGCTTTACTAAAGTTCTTTATCAGATCTAGGAGCCTTTGGGCAGAGACTGTGGACTTTTTAAAGTATAGAATTATATCATTTGTGAAATGAAATCATTTGACTTCCACTCTTGCTATTTGGATGCCTTTTATTTCTTTCCCCTGCCTGATTGCTTTGGCTGGGACTTCCAGTATTACATTTAATAGGAGTAGTGAGAGAGGGTATCCTGGTTTTGTTCTGGTTCTCAAAAGGAATGTTTCAAGCTTTTGCTCTTTCAGTATGATGTTGACTGTGGGTTTGTTATAGATGGCTGTTACTATCTTGAGGTACGTACCTTTGTTGCCTAGTTTTTGAGGGTGTTTGACCATGCATCCCAGGAATAAAGCCTACCTGATAATGGGGATTAGCTTTTCTGATGTGATGCTGGATTCAGTTTGAGATATATATATATAAAAAATATATTTTATATATTTATTATATATAATGTATATATTTATTATATATATTTATTTTATATATATATTTTTTTGAGACAGAGTTTCACTCTTGTTGCCCAGGCTGGAGTGGAATGGTATGATCTCGGCTCACTGTAACCTGTGCCTCCCGTGTTCAAGGGATTCTCTTGTCGTAGCATCCTGAGTAGCTGGGACTACAGGCCTGTGCCACCAAGCCCAGCTAACTTTTTGTATTTTTAGTAGAAATGGCAGTTTCACCATGTTAGCTTGGCTGGTCTCTAACTCCTGACCTCAGGTGATCTGCCCGCCTCTGCCTCCCAAAGTGCTGGGATTACAGGCGTGAGCTACTG
>NW_022162927.1:0-3967 GCF_008728515.1 Papio anubis | reverse complement strand
TCTTGATTTGTTTTTAACAAAAATGAGGAATGGAGAGAAATTATGTCTCAAACCTTATCATACATCTGTCATTAAATTCTAGACCAATTAGTTGTTTTAAAGGTTTTTTTGGCCTACATTTTAGACTAACCCTGCTTATTCCTGTGAATCAACTAGTGATCTCCTTCTGCAGCTCAGAAGAAAAAAAAAGGGATGGATAATGTAAAAATCTAGATCAATATTCCAGTTCTGGGCAATTATCCTGCAAATCCTGCCAAGTGATAGGAGTAAATAGGGTGCCCATAACCTGGAGGTTTCCTTTTTGGGAAAATAAGACCAAGGGAGCTAACAAAAGCCAAGCCCCATGCACCCAAATCTTAGCAGGTAACTATAGCCACCTGTTATCTGGACATGCTGGGAGCCTTGGAATTTCTGAGCTACCTTTACCCCCCAGCCTTTTGTCTCATTTTGATACATGTCTTCTAATAACCCAGTTTGTCTCTTCTCGTTTTCAGACCATCAAAAGTTCATCCAACTGGAGGCTCAGTTGATGGCCCATTTTTTTACTGGAGATCCTTAGACAAACTTCTGAGGGAAATCTGACTGCCATCTTCTGAAAACAGTGCTCCCTGTTAGCAGGAAGCAGTTAAGATCGATCTTCATTCCAATTCTAAGGGCAGTTAGTCATACTTCTCCAGAGGGTGGAATGATTGATAGAAGCAGAAGGCAGACAAACATCTAGGCAGACAGGGAAGGGCCCCTGGCCTAAAACCTCACCTTCAAGTCTAAAACAGCCTGAAGGCTGAAAAACTGGACTGCAAGTCCCAGATGAAACCTGTGAGCCAGAGGGAAAACTTCTGCCCCTGTTTGCCCACCCTTTCCCAATTGATTCTTTCTGAAGAATGCCTTTTAACCAATCGAATGCTGCCTTTTCCAATACTACCTTTGGCTTGCCTGGGCATTCCTGCATGTACGTTGGGGGATGAGGTGGGGCCACCAGGAATTCATGCCTTATTCAGGGGAGAAGCCTGGCCTTATAAGCTCATGTGTGGTGGTCCTGGTATTCAATTATGAGGGAGAAACCTGGTTGGAGAACCCCTCTCTTTGCTGAGAGCTTTCCTTTCGCTTAATAAATTCCTCCCTCCTCACGCTTCAATGTGCTCGCATGCCTAATTTTTCCTGGTATTGAGACAACAACTTGGATTTCCTGGTATTGAGACAAGAATTAATTAAATACCAAGAAGGTACAAGTCAGCCAGTACCGAAATTGTTAAGATATGCAATTTAAAGGAACTCCATGATCCAAGTCAAATTACATATGATAGCGCATTGCTATAATACTAAACAGTGCTGTGTACCTGAATTAAAGAAATAAAATTTGTATTTAAAAGACTATAAATGGCTGGGTGCAGTGGCTCATGCCTATAATCCAACCACTTTGGGAGGCCGAGGCGGCAGATCACCAGAGGTCAGGAGTTCAAGACCAGCCTGGCCAACTTGGTGAAACCCTGTCTCTACCAAAAAATACAAAACTTAGCTAGGTGTGGTGACACATGCTTGTAATCCCAGTTACTTGGGAGGCTGAGGCAGGAGAATTGCTTGAACCCAGGAGGAAGAGGTTGCAGTGAGCCGAGATCATGCCACTACACTCCAGCCTGGGCGACAGAGTGAGACCCTGTCTCAAAAAATAAAATAAAAATAAAAGATATGAATCAAATTTTAAGCATGGACTCCTTAATGTTTTCATTATTAAAAGCACTGCACTCCATGGCTCATGATGGAAGAGTTAAAATAATCCAAATAATGAAAATATATATACATTGGTGTGGTGACTGTTCTAAAATTGCTAAAATAGTTTATGACCAATGTTTGGTTTATCAAATTTAGAATCCTGGGAAGACAATCAAAACTTTATGTATGGGCCGTTTGGACATTTATAGTGGTCTTCTTTATCTTTCTTTTCCTTCCTTCCTTCCTTCCTTCCTTCCTTCCTTCCTTCCTTCCTTCCTTCCTTCCTTCCTTCCTTCCTTCTTTCCTCCCTTCCTCCCTCTCTTTCTCTCTTTCTTTCTCTCTTTCTTTCATCTGTCTCACTCTGTTGTTCAGGTTGAAGTGCAGTGATCTTGGCTTACTGCAACCTCTGCTTTCCGGGTTCAAATGATTTTATGCCTCAGCCTTCTGGTAGCTGGAACTATAGGTGTGTACCATCGCAACTGGATAATGTTGGCATTTTTAGTAGAGACAAGATTTTGTGATGTTGGCCAGGTTGGTCTTGAACTCCTGTTCTCAAGTGATCTGCCCACCGCGGCCTCCCAAAGTGCTGGGATTACAGGCGTGAGCCACTGCGCCTACCCTCAGTTGCCATTTTCAGTGCCTGTTTTCTGGTTGTTTAGAAGTTTTCCCATGCAGGAAGCCAATTCTATAACAGTAGCTAAAATGTTATTAGAAAATGTGTTTTCCTCATGGGGGATTCTTGGAGAGATCTCTAGGGATGAAGGTACTTGTTTCGTTGGACAAGTTGTAAAACAGTTAAAGTATTACAGATTTAGTAGCCTTAGGTGACGCCAATGAATTGACTGGATTGCCTTGATATTGCAGATTGATTAAAGGTATTGCAGATTAATAAAAGTAAGATGCATTTACAGTGGAGAATGTAAGTTGACCCCCTTATAAAAGAGTCCTAAACTCGCATATGACTAAATGATGCAAGCCTTTGATGCATCATGTCAAAGTGTGTTTTCACCAGGTAAAGGAAGCTTTTCAGAATGCACTGGCCAAGAGCAATCAAATCCTTCATGATCTAGAATCTAGAGATTTGGTTTTCTGGAAATGGTAGTAGAGAAAGACTGCCTTTGCCACTCAATCTGCAGCCAAACTTTGGGACTTTGATACTTGAATCCATATCTCACAACTTAAAAAGGGCCCCTCCAGACTCTTGGAACTGTATACCCATTAGAAACCTTAAGGTAAAGCTAACCAGGGAAGTTTCTCCCCAGAAGCAGATGGTATCCTAGACATAAGCAGCTTCCCCAAGATCACAAATCAAACTTTCTCTATCATCATGAGACTCTTACTTTTCTTAATCTTTCCTTACGTATGCCTACCTCTTGAACTTGGCAGGATAGTGCTGTAGTTAGAATTTCACAATGAGTAGCTTTTATGGGTAACTTCATGAAGTGTTGAATCTGTCATGCCAAACCCAGATCTTTACATGACCTAAGGGATCCTTTAGTTAACCTGGTGGATAATGTTAGCAACATTCCTAACATAACTGTTGTTCAAATTGTACTAGTAGTAAAACTTCTAAACCCACTTCTTCTCACTTCCTGTTTTAATTTAATCCAGTAAGGGGATACAAGAACAATGACCAATGAGTATATCACAAGGCAGGTTTGCACCAAAGCCCAAATGGAGTTTCTTGCAAACTGACTTGTGTGTCAGGTTATAACACTCTTTCAACCCATAATTCTGCCTCAGGCCCTTGGTTTGAAATTCCTAATTTCACCATTCAGGTAATGTATCCATGAACAATAGAACTGGAAAAGGGGCCTTGTGTCTATCCGTGGAGTATACTTTTATTTGTGGAGGATTTTGCAGCCAACTTTACACATGGGCAACCTTATGCCTTTGATGGATTGAGCATGAAGGGCCAATGTTAGATTTATTTTCCAAGGCTTGGAGTAAATATAAATGAGGTAATAATTTGAAATATATTCCTGACTGGGCATGTTGGCTCACATCTGTAATTCCAACACTTTGGGAGGCCGAGGTGGGAGGATCACTTGAGCCTAGGAGTTTGAGATCATTGTATCGAGACCCTGTCTCTACAAAAATATTTTAAAATCTTAGCTGGGCATGGTGGTGCATGTCTGTACTCCCAGCCACTTGGGAGACTGAGGTAGGGAGGATTGCTTGAGCCTGGGAGGTTGAGCAAGACCCTGTCTTGAAAGAAGGAAAGAAAGAAAGAAAGAAAGAAAGAAAGAAAGAAAGA
>NW_022162926.1:0-3968 GCF_008728515.1 Papio anubis | reverse complement strand
TGAGGACTCTGTTCTGTTCCATTGGTCTATATCTCTGTTTTGGTGCCCGTACTATGATGTTTTGGTTACTGTAGCCATGTAGTATAGTTTGAAGTCAGGTAGCGTGATGCCTCCAGCTTTGTTCTTTTTGCTTAGGATTGTCTTGGCAATGCAGGCTCTTTTTTGGTTCCATATGAACTTTAAAGTCGTTTTTTCCAATTCTGTGAAGAAACTCATTGGTAGCTTCATGGGGATGGCCTTGAATCTATAAATTACCTTGGGCAGTATGGCCATTTTCACGATATTGATTCTTCCTATCCATGAGCATGATATGTTCTTCCATTTGTGTCCTCTTTTATTTCACTGAACAGTGGTTTGGAGTTCTCCTTGAAGAGGTCCTTCACATCCCTTGGAAGTTGGATTCCCAGGTATTTTATTCTCTTTGAAGCAATTGTGAATGGAAGTTCATTCATGATTTGGCTCTCTGTTTGTCTGTTACTGGTGTATAAGAATGCTTGTGATTTTTGCACATTAATTTTGTATCCTGAGACTTTGCTGAAGTTGCTTATCAGGTTAAGGAGATTTTGGGCTGAGACAATGGAGTTTTCTAAATATACAATCATGTCATCTGCAAACAGGAACAATTTGACTTCTTTTCCTAACTGAATACACTTTATTTCTTTCTCTTGCCTGATTGCCCTAGCCAGAACTGCCAACACTATGTTGAATAGGAGTGGTGAGAGAGGGCATCCCTGTCTCGTGCCAGTTTTCAAAGGGAATTTTTCCGCTTTTTGCCCATTCAGTATGATATTGGCTGTGGGTTTGTCATAAATAGCCCTTATTATTTTGAGATACGTTCCATCAATACCAAATTTATTGAGCGTTTTTAGCATGAAGGGCTGTGGAATTTTGTCAAAGGCCTTTTCTGCATCTATTGAGATAATCATGTGGTTTTTGCCTTTGGTTCTGTTTATATGCTGGATTACGTTTATTGATTTGCGTATGTTGAACCAGCCTTGCATCCCAGGGATGAAGCCCACTTGATCATGGTAGATAAGCTTTTTGATGGGCTGCTGGATCCAGTTTGCCAGTATTTTATTGAGGATTTTTGCATCGATGTTCATCAGGGATATTGGTCTAAAATTCTCTTTTTTTGTTGTGTCTCTGCCAGGCTTTGGTATCAGGATGATGCTGGCCTCATAAAATGTGTTAGGGAGGATTCCCTCTTTTTCTATTGATTGGAATAGTTTCAGAAGGAATGGTACCAGCTCCTCCTTGTACCTCTGGTAGAATTCAGCTGTGAATCCATCTGGTCCTGGACTTTTTTTTGTTGGTAGGCTATTAATTATTCCCTCAATTTCACAGCCAGCTGTTTTTCTATTCAGGGATTCAGCTTCTTCCTGGTTTGGTCTTGGGAGAGTGTAAGTGTCAGGAAATTATCCATTTCTTCTACCGTTCACTAGTTTATTTCTGCGTAGAAGTGTTTATAGTGATACTCTGATGTAGGTAGTTTGTATTTCTGTGGGGTTGGTGGTGATATCCCTTCTCATTTTTTTCTTGCATCTCTTTGATTCTTCTCTCTCTTTTTCTTCTTCATTAGTCTTACTAGCAATCTATCAATTTTGTTGATCTTTTCAAAAATAACTCTTGGATTCATTGAAGTTTTTTGGAGGGTTTTTTGGGTCTCTATCTCCTTTAGTTCTGCTCCGATCTTCATTATTTCTTGCCTTCTACGCTAGCTTTTAGATATGTTTGCTCTTGCTTCTCTCTAGTTCTTTTTAATTATATGGTCTTGAGAGAGTGTCAATTTTAGATCTTTTCCTGCTTTCTCTTGTGGACTATTTAGTGCTATAGATTTCCCTCTACACTGCTTCTAGAGCGTGTCCCAGGATTCTGTTATGTTGTCTCTTTGTTCTCATTGGTTTCAAAGAACATCTTTATTTCTACCTTCATTTCCTTATAGACCCAGTAGTCATTCAGGAGCAGGTTCGGTTTCCATACTCTTGAGAGGTTTTGAGTGACTTTCTTAGTCCTGGAGTTCTAGTTTGATTGCACTGTGGTCACAGAGACAGTTTATTTATAATTTCTCTGTTCTTGTACATTTTGCTGAAGAGGTGCTTTACTTTAGCTATGTGGTCAGTTTTTGGAATAAGTGTGATGTGGTGCTGGGAAAATGTATATTCTGTTGATTTCAGGTGGAGAGTTCTGCAGATGTGGAGTCTGCTTGCTGCAGAGATTAGTTCAATTTCTGGATATCCTTGTTAACTTTCTGTCTCATTGATCTGTCTAATGTTGTGTGACAGTGGGGTGTTAGACTCTCTCCCATTATTGTATGGAGTCCTAAGTCTCTTTGTAAGTCTCTAAGGACTTGCTGAATCTGGGTGCTCCTGTATTTGGAATTGCTGCATATATTTAGGATAGTTAAGCTCTTCCTGTTGAATTGATCCCTTTACCATTATGTAATGGCCTTCTTTGTCTCTTTTGATCTTTGATGGATTTGAAAGTCTGTTTTATCAGAGACTAGTGTGCAACCCCTTTTTTTGTTCTCCATTTTGCTTGGTAGATCTTCCTCCATCCCTTTATTTTGGGCCTATATGTCATGTGAGATGGCTCTCCTAGATACAACAAACTGATGGGTCTTGGCTCCTTATCCAGTTTGCCAGTCTGTCTTTTAATTAGGGCATTTTAGTCCATTTTACATTTTAAGGTTAAGATTATTTATGTGTAGACTTGATCCTGCCATTTATGATATTAACTGGTTATTTTGCTCGTTAGTTGATGCAGTTTCTTCCTAGCCTCGATGGTCTTTACATTTTGGCATGTTTTTGCAATGGCTGGTACCGGTTGTTCCTTTCCATGTTTAGTGCTTCCTTCAGGGTCTCTTGTAAGGCAGGCCTAGTGGTGACAAAATCTCTAAGCATTTGCTTATCTGTAAAGAATTTTATTTCTCCTTCACTTATGAAACTTAATTTGGCTGTATATGAAATTCTGGATTGAAACTTCTTTTCTTTAAGAATGTTGAATATGGGCCCTCACTCTCTTCTGGCTTGTAGAGTTTCTGCCGAGAGATCTGCTGTTAGTCTGATGGGCTTCCCTTTGTGGGTAACCCGACCTTTCTCTCTGGCTGCCCTTAACATTTTTTCCTTCATTTCAACTTTGGTGAATCTGGCAATTATGTGTCTTGGAGTTGCTCTTCTGGAGGAGTATCTCTGTGGCGTTCTCTGTATTTCCTGAATTTGAATGTTGGCCTGCCCTACTAGGTTGGGGAAGTTCTCCTGGATGATATCCTGAAGAGTGTTTTCCAACTTGGTTCCATTTTCCCCCTCACTTTCTAGCACCCCAATCAAACGTAGATTTGGTCTTTTCATATAATCCCATACTTCTTGCAGGCTTTGTTCATTTCTTTTTCTTCTTTTTTCTTTAGATTTCTCTTCTCACTTCATTTCGTTCCTTTGATCTTCAATCACTGATACTCTTTCTTCCAGTTGATCGAGTCGGTTACTGAAGCTTCTGCATTTGTCACGTATTTCTCGTGTCATGGTTTTCATCTCTGTCAGTTCGTTTATAGTCTTCTCTGCACTAATTATTCTAGTTATCTATTCTTCCACTCTTTTTTCAAGATTTTTAGTTTCTTTGCACTGGGTACGTAATTCCTCCTTTAGCTCTGAGAAGTTTGGTGGACTAAAACCTTCTCTCATCTCGTCAAAGTCATTCTCCGTCCAGGTTTGATCCATTGCTGGCAATGAGCTGCCTTCCTTTGCAGGGGGAGATGTGCTCTTATTTTTTGAATTTCCAGCTTTTCTGTTGCTTTTTCCCCATCTTTGTGGTTTTATCTGCCTCTGGTCTTTGATGATGGTGATGTACTGATGGCGTTTTTGTATGGGTGTCCTTCCTGTTTGTTAGTTTTCCTTCTAACAGTCAGGACCCTCAGCTGTAGGTCTATTAGAGATTGCTTGAGGTCCACTCCAGACTCTGTTTGCCTGGGTATC
>NW_022162925.1:0-3977 GCF_008728515.1 Papio anubis | reverse complement strand
AGATTCTGTTTATGGCCAGTTTTGGGGCCAGTTTATGGCCAGATTTTGAGGGGGCCTTGCTCCCAACACATCCCCCTTCTCTGATTTGCAAATCAATAAAAGCAAAGGCAGCTTTGTCACGGTGAGCTACTTCTTGCAGGAGTCAGGATCCATATCTGCAGACTATACAAAGACAAACAACACAGATTAAAAGCACAATCATCATTGAAATCACAGAACTTCCAAGTGTTTTTATCCGTTTTAATGGGTTACTAGCTGCTAATTTGTCTGCAGCTCCTTTAAGCACTCCAGTTCCTGGCATTAAGGTCAGGTGTGCCTGGGATGCTTTAAATATTTGCTCTTTAATTTTAAATTCTCATGTTAAGCTCTTAGAGTGGGCCATATCATTTGAGGTTGAGGTGCCACCATACCTCCATGTTTCCAGATAATAGGAACTTTTGCCATACTTCTTATAATTTCTACCATCCGACCATTTTGTTCAGATCATCTGAATATAGTGTGGCCATGGCACACAGACTGAGAGGTGCAATTCAAGCTAAACATCCCCTTAGGGGACCAATTAATAATAATTCCATAGGAATCGTTGTGCAGCACCTCTGCCTGTTCTGCAAAGCAATCTTCCTAAACAAGCACGTTCATTTTTTCTAACTGGGTCTAATCCTGTTTACAAATAGGTTTTTGAGGGCAGTATGCCCCAATTATAGGAGCAGATTTATTATGATAAATACTGAGATCAGAAAGCATGTGTAACTATGTCATAGAGTGATTGCATCCAGGCATTATTTCCAGCCAAGATTGATAAATATACTCAATAATTGTTCTCTGTGTCAGCCCTTATTGAAGGAATACTCATGGCATTGGTAGTAACCACTATCATAGCTACCATTAAATTATTCATTGTGATTGGTTGTCCCACTTTCCCCAGGTTTTCTTCTGCCATCTGTGATAGCTTCTTGATCTGTCCCCAGGTGGGTGGCTGTGTTCGACAGGTGTTGCTCGTGACAGTTGGGGTCCTCCACAGTGTCAGCCTTGATATGGCTGCAACTGGGGGGTCCTCGGGATCCTCCGGGAGTCTCTTCCTCAGCATCTGGCTCATGATAAGGTTTTAGGTGTCTTGATGGTATCCAAATCAGCTGTTGATTTTGGCCTGGAGAAACACAAGCATAACCTCTACCCCAAGTTATTATTTTACCTATTTCCGAACTTTTTGTAATTGGATCTCTCCACCAAATCAGTTGTTCTGCTTCTGTCTTTGCAGCTGGTTTCTGTAGATGCTGTTCAGTTGCTGATAGCATCTGGCTTTTGGGCAGGCTCAAAAAATTTAAAGTTAATAATGCTAGATTCAGTTGTATCTGTGGGATTCCATATTCTCTATTCTCTGTCTCCCCCTTTCTGCTTTTGCAACTGCTTTTTTAGGGAGATATTCATTCTTTCCACTATGGCTTGTCCTTGAGAATTGTATGGGATACCGGCAATGTGTTTAATATTCCACATAGAGAAAAATGTAGCTAGAGCTTGGCTAGTATAGCCTGGGGCATTATCTGTTTTAAAAGAAGCTGGAATGCCCATTGCCACAAACCACTGCAAAAGATGACGTTCAACACAGGCGGAAGACTCTCCTATTTGGTATGTAGCCCAAAGTGAGAAAAGGTGTTCACACATACATGTACATAAGCTAGTCTCCCAAACGAGGGAACAATGTGTGACATCCATTTGGCAAAGATAGTTAGGTTCCAGTCCTCGAGGATTAACTCTTCCTGTAAAAGATGAGGAATGTACCATTTGGCAAATTGGGCATCGCTGGATAATATTTTTAGCTTCTTTCCAGGTAATGTTGTATCTGTGTTTGAGACCAGAGGCATTAACATGGGTTAAATTGTGGAAGTGTCTAGCATTAGATATTGCATTAGCAGCTAGGCGATCAGCCATTTGATTCCCTTCAGTTGAAGGTCCTGGAAGAGGTGTATGAGCCTTAATGTGAGTGATGTAAAAAGGGTGCATTCTACTTCTAACTGCTGTTTGCAATTGGGTAAATAAAGTCATCAGTTGTTCATCTGTATGAAATTGTAACTGAGCATTTTCAATTAGCTGTGTGGCATGAACCGCGTATGAAGAATCAGAAATCACATTAGTAAGCATATCAAAAGCAGTCAATACCTCAATTACAGCTAAGTGTTCCACTTTTCGAGCTGAAGTATAGGGTGTCTGGAAAACTTGACTTTTTGATCCAGAATAAGAAGCTTTACCATTACTAGACCCATCTGTAAAACAATGAAAATGCTTAGCAGGCTGCAGGTTGTTTACTGCAGGAATTGTAGGTGCAAACCGTTCACAGTTTTGCTCAGCTAAAGGGATAGTAAAGAAACAGTCTTTTAAATCTATGACTATTAAAGGCCAATTTTTTGGAATGATAGCAGGAGAAGTCAATCCTGGCTGTATTGCTCCCATAGGTTGTATCACTGAATTGATGGCTCTTAAGCCAGTTAACATTCTCCATTTACCTGATTTTTTCTTAATTATGAAAACTGGAGAGTTCCAAGGGGAAAATGTTGGAGCTATGTGCCCATTTTCTAATTGTTCAGTAACTAATTTCTCTAAAACCACCAGTTTCTCTTTACTTAGCGGCCGTTGTTCTATCCAAATTGGCTTATCTGTTAACCATTTTAAAGGTATAGGTTCTGGAGGCTTAACAATGGCTGCCATCAAAAATGATATCCTAATCTTTGGCAGGAACTTTTTAAACCTTGCAAATGTTTTTCTAGTCTCGTACCAGGGACATACCCCATTTCATACATTGTATGTTGACTTTGAGGGCTATATAATTGTTCCGGAATTAGAACTTGTGCTCCCATTGTTGTAATAAATCTCTTCCCCATAAATTTATAGGTAAAAAGTTATAATTGGTTGAATAGTCCCAGGTTGTCCGTCAGGCCCTTCACAGTGCAAAATGTAACCACTTTTATATACTTTAGGGACTTTACCAACTCCAACTATGTTAAATTGAGCGGGTTGAACTGGCCGCACGGACAGCCAGTGCTATAGAGAAATGATTGAAATGTCTGCTCCTGTATCTACCAAACCTTTAAATTTCTTTCCCTGAATAGTTATTTCACAGGTAGGACATTTATCAGTAATTTGATTTACCCAATAAGCTGCTTTGCCTTGTTAATTTGTGCTTCCAAATCCTCCTGTTTGTTTAATTTCACTTTTCCCCATTCCCACATACGGCACAATCAGGAGCTGTGCTATCGCTCTCCCGGCTCTGCTTTCCAGGGAACAGAAGTAGATATAACAATTTGAATTTCCCCACTGTAATCTGAGTCAATGACTCCTGTATGTATTTGTACCCCTTTTAAACTTAAACTAGACCTTCCTAAAAGTAATCCTATTGTCCCCGCTGGCAAGGGTCCACAGACTCCTGTTGGGACCTTTTGCAAGGTTTTCCCAGGCAGAAGACTCCCAGCTTTTGTGCAGCATAAATCTACTGTGGCACTACCGGCTGTGGTGGGGGACAGACATTGTACAGGGGTGAGGGAATGGCCTGAGTTGGAAATGCCCCGGTTTAGAATGGGGCCCAGGATGGGCCCCTCATGGCATTTCCCGAAATTGGGTTCCCTTCTTTTTCAAACTTAGAGTGACACTGACTAGCCCAATGTTTTCCTTTTTCACATTTTGGACATATTTCAGGCTCACTAGTTTTCTTTCTTCCCCTATCTGGTGGCCTGACTCGCTGATTTTTTCTGTATTCTTTTTTAGTATGACCATGTTTCCCATAGTTAAAACAAGCTCCAGGAAATGGAGTAATCCTTTATCCACTCTCAGTCCTGCCATTGCCTGTGCCAACAAAGTAGCTTCATGCAGATTACCTCCAATACCATCACAGGCCTTGATATAATCAATTAAATGTGCTTTCCCTCTGATAGGTCGCAGAGCAGCCTGGCAATTGGGATTAGCATTGTCGAAAGCTAATAACTGCA
>NW_022162924.1:0-3977 GCF_008728515.1 Papio anubis | reverse complement strand
GGACACCAATTGCAAGAGCACAGCTGTGGGGGCATCCTATGTCGCCCATGTGCTGACTCTGAGATACTGAGCAAGTGGCATAACTTCTCTGTGCCTCAGTTTCCACATTTTCTAAAGAGGAATAAGGGTAACAGTTATTATATAACAATAGCACCTACCTTACAGGATTATCTGAGGAATAAAAAGGGTAAGGGCGTTGAAGTTCTTAGCTCTGTTCTTGTCACACACGTGTCAGCCATGCAGTGTGTCATTTTAAATGGCCTCTGAGGTCTTTCCAATTCGAGTCCAGTGTTCATATGCCCACCACCCGCTCATGGCTTCCTAGGCAGAGGGCTGAGCTGGTTCCTGTCTTGGTCTTGTTTAGATCTAACACCCAAGGGCAGGACTCATTGGAGATGTATAATGTATAATGGTGGTGAGCTGTCTGTGGCAGGTGTGACTGCTAATATTCTATACTGTGTAAATAACAGTTTACTTTGTCACTTCATTATGTGACCATCAGCAGCAGAACGAAGAGATGTGAGTAAAAGCCTAGCATGGATTCTATGATTTTGACTTGGGGTTGGAGGAGCTCATGTAGTTCACATAACTTTAGCACGTCTTTATTATGAATAAAATGCCATAGTTCTTGGTTACGTTGAGAACAATGCTGGCCGGGCACGGTGGCTCACACCTGTAATCCCAACACTTTGGGAGGGTGAGGCGGGTGGATCATGAGGTCAAGAGATTGAGACTATCCAAACTGGAATTCCCCAGTTTTCCAGCCTGGGGTACAAATTCTGACTAAGGCTGTCCTGTTCCCAGCAGCTCTCTAGACTGCAAGGGCTGGATTTAACAGCTACCACACAAGCCACGTGTACATGAGATACCACACAAGGCCAATCATGAAGAATACTGACATCTTGTCACTCAGGGCTTCTTCCCAGTGCTTCCATATTGACACAGATTATGGGGTCAGCTCACACCCACTTTTCCTTGGAGCCTTTCTCCCCCATGGCCACGTTTGGTGATGGCACTTCCATATGGTCTTTGCCTGATATAGTTGTTGTCTCTAATTTGAAGACTTCTTCTCCTCATTTACTGCCTCTGACTGCACCCTCGGTGGGTTCTGGAGCAATAATCCCTACTTCCTGCCAGGAGGAATAAGTGGGAAATATTAGCTAACCTTTAAACCCGGTAAAAACGGGAGCTTTTGTCAGAAGTTGCCTGTCAAATGGAGAGGTGTGGTCTAGCAAAAGTCTCGTGGCCCTGCTGGGTGCCAGTGGGCCTGGGGCCTCAGTCCTCAGAAGATCATAGTTTACTACCCATCCACAATTCATTGTTCAGTAAATATTTGATGTTGAGATGGTGGATGTCCTGTGATGGTGTGGGGAGGTCTCATTATTGGAGAACATGTAAATGATGTTATCTCTAAGGGAAAAAGAAGCTAACTCTTCTGTGATCACCAAGGTGGGCAGCACAGTGGGTCTAGCCCAACTGTGATGAGGCGATGGTGGCCATGGAGTTGAGAATTAAAACAGTGATGGCCCTTGGAAGGACCTTGGTGCCTTGGGTGTCCGTAGCACATCCAGAGACATTAATAACCATGACTTTAGGAGACCACTGTGCTGCTTGAGGAGGCTGGTGGCTTGGAGATGATGAACTAAATGAGACTCCCTTAACCCACCCCGGTGCTGTGTTGCCCTGAGGTAGGAGCCTCCATCTGAATGAATGATACGTGTGTTTCTAAAGGAGAAAGTGAAGAAATGCCACGAAAAGAGAACACCTGCTCCAACCAAGGCATAAGGAGTTACCTTCCCTGGAAGACTACACATGCAGAAGCCCATAGCCAGGACTAGTGTGCTTTGTCCAGAGGCTCTGAGAGTTGTGATGGGCGGTAGTGAGGGCCTCCCCATGAAACTCAGAACCTGGGAGCCAGGCATGGCCTGGAGAGATCACCTGCTGGGCCAGCTACAGACTGTATCCTGCTGTGGCCCCAGTGGATGCGAAGGGCTTCTGAGTGATGATATTGGTGGGCCTCAGCAGAATGGACAAGTGGGGTATAGCTGTTTCCAAAGACACGATGTCCCAGTACATGGAAGGCCTGCCGCAAAGTGGCTGGCACACTAGTGGTGAGGATTTGGTTTTTAACAGCAAAGGGACTTTGTCAGCCCACTGAGGACCAATTGATGCCCAGAATCTTTACAACAGTGCTGGAGGGGCCATGAGTGTGTCCTGAAGAAACCTGGGCACTGTCCAGGAAGAGGGAGAGCGGGTGCAGCAGCCCTGCCGCAGATGTGTGGCCTGGCCCAGGCGGTGGCTTTCCATGCAGCACCCAGAGAGATTTGGAGAGCTCAGGGAGAACAGAGACCCTCCAGCTGGCTCAGAGTCACTGATGGCTGCTGTTGCTGGAGGGGTGGCCTTCTCTGCTCCAACCCAGTCTTGTGCTCTCCTTCCCTCCCATTCTTGGCTGCAGGACTGGGAACCATCTGTTGGGACGCTGCTCTGTCTGCCTCGTGGCCATGCTCCCATCCTTGCGTCCTCCATAGACTGTGGTCAGGACTCGGCAGCCCAGAGCCCCAGCAGGCTCTCAGTCTACACTGAGGTCACGCCCAGGCATTGTCTCCATCCTTCCCCAGGTGATTCCAGCAAATTCTTCTTCTTCTTTTTTTTTTCGTGGTGGTTGTTGTTGAGAGGGAATCCCGCTCTGTCCCCCAGGCTGGAGTGCAATGGTGCCATCTCGGTTCACTACAACCTCTGCCTCCCAGGTTCAAGCGGTTCTCTTGCCTCAGCCTCTCGAGTAGCTGGGATTACAGGCACACACCACCATGCTCGGCTAAATTTTGTATTTTTAGTAGAGATGGGGTTTCACTATGTTGGCCAGGCTGGTCTCAAACTCCTGACCTCAAGTGATCTACCCACTTCAGCCTCCCAAAGTGCTGAGATTATAGGCATGAGCCACCACGCCCAGCCTGGAGCCATTTCTTTGTTGGACACAGACCCACTCTGTCCTCCCTTACTTTTCCAGTGACTCACCGATCCCCTGTCAACTGTTCTTAGTTTAAGTTCTTCCTTGGGGAGCAGGGGCAGTATGGGACCCAGGTGTGATGCCAACCTCCGCCCTCGGTGACAGATTCAGAGTCGACCATGGGACTTGGGCGTTGGCTGGAACAATGGGAAGGAAGTAGGGATTTTCTCCAGGAGATCAGCTACGAAGGGCACAGAGAGATGACCATGATTCACATGGCTGTCACTGCGGAGAGAGCCCAAAGTAAGACGAAGAAAAATAAAAGGAAGACAACAATGTGACTCATGCTTTGAGTCCTTAAATCAAGAATTTGCTGAAGTCAGAATTCCCCCTCAATTCCAAGATATAGGAGTCAAAATGTTAACTCAGCTTCTCATGGTTTGACGTTTGAATTCAAGACCCCACTAAGATGTCTGAAAAACATCAAAAATACCAAACTCAGAGAACCTGAGAGGCAAAGACGGTGCAGTGCACAAGGACAGGAGATGAGAGCAGATGACAGGTGTCCTGGGAGCAGCTTGGGCCTCAGGCTCCCTGGTGATTCCCATGCACAGCCCTGCAGGAGAAGAGCCTTGTTGATCAGCAGGGAAGGAGGGACGTCTATGACAGAGGCTGGAAGGACAGCGAGTGAGTCAGGGATGGGAAGCTTCATAGTTGATGTTCAGAGCTGGAGGAATTCCAGGTGGCGGCAGGAGTTAGTGGGTGGCCATGGGTGGAGGGCTGGGGCAAAGAGGAAGGGGCATCACTCTCACTGTCATCCAGGAGAACAAAGCACTGAGAGATTGGGAGGGTGATCTGCCAGGAAATATTAGAGTGAACTCTTTCCCTTAGTTTTTATTTTTATGAGTTATTTGGCTTTTCGTGGCAAAGGAAGAAATACAGAACTTCAGAAAAGGAAACGCGTACTTTTCTCATCTCTTACCTTCTGGTTTTGTTTGTAAGCAGAGTTCAGAACAAACAGAGATACAGA
>NW_022162923.1:0-116678 GCF_008728515.1 Papio anubis | reverse complement strand
TCACTCTCCCACAGATCTGGAGGGCAGGAGCCATGGACTGAGACCGGAGTGTTTGCTCCAGGAGAGGCCCTCGTGGCCCATTCAGGTGCCCAGAGCTGCGGGCCTTGCACGCCTTGTTCCCTGGCACCGCCTCCTCCCATGTGGGTGTGCAGCATCCTGCTCCAGGGCCTTCAGCCTCTGCACCCCTCATCTGCCGATGCAGGTAGTGGCACTTAGGGCCCACCTGGGTAGTCCTCAGAATTCACCTTTATCACCGCATGAGGGAACAGTTCCAGGTTCCAGGGATTGGGACCGGGATTCCTTTGGGGGTCGCTCTCCCGCCCATCACTGTGCCTGAATGTGATGCACACAGCGGCCAGCATATCCAGAGGCCCCAGGAGGACCTGGGGTGGCTGGAGCTAGAGCGGGACCTGGTGTCAGAACCAGGCGGAGCAGGGATTCTCGAGAAAGGCTTGACGTGTACTTGAAGTGAGCAAAGGGTTTTCAATGGATCAGATGAATGTTTTTTATAGATGGCTCTCCAGTCTGTGTGACAGATTGGAGGGTGCTGGGGTGAGAGCTGAAGTCCAGGTAGACGCTTTGCAGAGGCCCCGTGAGGTGGGGCCCAATAGGCACCCCCTCTCCTCCCCTTGGCTATTGGGAGCCATGGTGGACTCATAGCCTGTTTAGGATATTGTGAGTAATATCGTCTCCCGCTCTGGAAATAATGAACTCTTTCACAGACGGGTGTACACCTTCAGTGTATTACTCAGGGAACAGTGATATAATTAATTATTAAACATCAAGAATCGATTGTAATAATTATCAATAATACTATTAATATTTTACCATTAATATGGATAATTATTTTAAATAGATGATGGATGTCAAACATTAATTTTTAATAATTATGTCATTTATTAATATTAATTTTTAATATTTTTTTGCCAGTATCACTTAGTATTGATTTAAGTAACATTAATTGTTGATATCATTTTTTTATTAATAGTGTTAATATTATTAATACTCATCGTTAATATTCTGAATCAGTATTAATATTTAGTATCTTTGTCATTATTAATGTTGATGATTAGTATCAATTTTTATTATATTTATTAATATTAATAATTAATAGACTTGTTCCTGATATCCGGCAGGGAGAAGATGATATTACTCCCAATATCGCAGAAAGTGTACATTCCTCTATGATGTTGTTCCTAATAACCAGGGGGTAGAGGATGACATAATTGAATCTACCGCAGTGTGTTTACATCCTTTCGGTCATCTTGTTCCTTCTATCTAGGGTGCGAGAGGATGATATTACTCCCAATATCGCAAGGGGCGTGGACCTCCACTGTGATATTTTCCCTCACATCCAGCCGGGGAGAGGAAGATATTACTAATAGCCAGCCGGGAAGAGGAAGATATCATCCCCAATATCACAGGGATGTACATCCCCTTTTGATATTGTTCCTTATATCCTGGGATGGACAAGATAATACTAGTGGCAATATCGCAGGGGTTTTACACACCCACTGTGCTATTGTTCCGAATAACATGATATGACTCCTAGTATCACAGGGGGGGTACATCCTCCTGTGATATTGTTTCTTATATTCAAGGGGAGAGAATGATATTACTCCCAATATCACAGGGGTTGTACACACCTCCTGCGATATTGTTCCTAATATCCCGAAGAGGAGAGCATAATATTACTCTCAATATCTCAGCGGGTGTACACCTCGTTTCTAATATTTTTCATAATATCCAAGATGGGAGAGGATGATAAGACTCCCAACATGCCAAGAAGTGTACAGCCGCCTGTGATATAGTTCCTAACATCCAGGTGGGGATAGGAGGATATTACTGCCCATATCGCACAAGTTGTAAAACCCCTTCGATATTTAGCCTACGAACCTGAGGGAAGAGGATGATATTACTCCCAATATCGAAGAAGGTGTACACCCCCCTGAGACACTGCACCCAACATCCACGTTGGGTGACGATGACAATATGCCCAATATAGCAAGGGATGTACACAATCCCTGGAATATTGTTCCTTATATCTAGAGTGGGAGAAGACGCTATTACTCCCAATAACGCAGGGGCTGTGGCTGTACACCCCTCCTGTGATATTATTCTTAATATCCTAGGCAAGAGAGGATGATACTACACCCAATATCGCAGGGGGAGTACACCCACCCAGTGATGTTGTTCTTAATGTACTCCACCTCCCTCCACCAGGGATATCGTTTCTAATATCCAGGGGAAGAGAGGATAACATTATGCCCAATATTGCAGTGGAGTGTACACATCCTCTGTGATGTTGTTCCTAGTATCCAAAGGTAGAGACGATGATGTTACTGGCCATATCGCAGGGGGTGTACACCCTTCTGTGATATCGTTTTTGACATTCAGTGGGGGAGAGGATAACATGAATCCCAATATCTCTGAAGGTGTACAGACCCGTGTGATGTAGTTCCTAATTTACAGGGGAAAGAGAAGAATATTGGTCTCAATATCGCAGGGGGTGTAACCACCCTGCCCCCTGTATGTTGTTCCTAATATGCAGCGGGGTGGAGGCTGATAGTACTCCCAATATCCCAGAAGGTGCACACACACCTGTGATATCGTTCCTAATATCCAGCGGGAAAGAGGCTGATTTTACTTTCGATATCGCAGTGGGTGTACACCGCCCCCAACCCTGGGGTATCGTTCCTAATATCCAGGCGGGAACAAGATGACATGACTGACAATATCGAAGGGGGTGGACAACTCTTCTGTGATATGGTTCCTGATATCCAGGGGATGAATGGATGTTATTACTCCCAATAACGTAGGAACCGTACAGCCACCCTGGGATTTTGTCCTTAATAACCACAGGGGATAGGTGATATTACTACCAACATTGCAAGGGGTGTACACCCTCCTGTGATATTGTTTCTTATATCCAGGAAAGGAGAAGATGGTATTACTACCAATATTGAAGAGATATACAACCCCCATGGGATATTGTTCTAAAGATACAGGTTGAAAGAGGATGAGACTCCATCCAATATAACAAGGGGTGTACATCCCGCCTGTGATGTGAATCGTAAAACCTAGAAGAAGAGAGAATGACATTGCTTCCAAAAACACGGGGTGTACACCCACCCTGTGACATCGTTCCTGTCATCTAAAGGTAGAGATGATGATACTACTCCCACCACCAGAGAAGGTACACACCCCCCTGTGATATTGTTCCTCGTAACTTGGGGGAGAGCATGATATTACTTCCAGTATGACAGTGGCTTCACACCCAGTCTGTGATTTTGGTTCTGCACACCAACTCTGTGCCCCTCGTTTCCCATGCGTTCTCTCCACACTTTTGGAACCTCGGGGGAGGCTTTGTCTTTGGTTACAGATGAAGAGATGAAGGGTCTGAGAGGTTAAGCAAGTTTGTTACTGGAAAGTGGTTCCGATCCAGACCCCAAGAGAGGTTTCTTGGATCTCACAGAAGAAAGAATTCGGGGCGAGTCCATAAAGTGAAAGCAAGTTTATTAGGAAAGAAAAGGAATAAAAGAATGGCTACTCTGGCCGGGCGCAGCGGCTCACTCCTGGAATCCTATAACTTTGGGATGCCGAGGCAGGTGGATCACCTGACGTGAGAAGTTCGAGACCAGCCTGGTCCAACATGGCAAAACCCTGTCGCCACTAAAATACAAAAGATTAACTGGGCGTGGTGGCAGGTGCCTGTAATCCCAGCTACTAGGAAGACTGAGGCAGGAAAATCGCTTGAACCCAGGAGGTGGAGGTTGTAGTGAGCCAAGATCACGCCACTGCATTCCAGTTCGGCCAACAGAGCGAGACTCCATCTCAAAAAAAAAAAAAAAAAAAAAAAAGAATGGCTGCTCCATAGGCAGAGTGGCCCCAAAGGCTGCTGGTTGCCCATTTTCATGGTTATTTCTTGATCATATGCTAAACAAGGGTTGGACTATTCATGAGTGTTCCAGGAAAGGGGTGGGCAATTCGCAGAACTGAGTTTCTGCCCTCCCTTCTGAGACCATGTAGGGTAACCTCCAGATGTTGCCATGGCATCTGTAAACTGTCGTGGCGCTGGTGGGAGTGTCTTGTAGCAGCTAATGCATTATAATTAGCACATAATGAGCCGTGAGGACAATCAGAGGTCACTCTCGTGGCCATCTTGGGTTTGGTGGGCTTTGGCCGACTTTACTGCAAACTGCTTTATCAGCAAGGTCTTTATGACCTGTATCTTGTGCCGACTTCCTATCTCATCCTGTGACTAAGAATGCCTAGCCTCCTGGGAATGCGGCCCAGCAGGTCTCAGCCTCCCTTTACCCAGCCCCCATTCAAGATGGAGTCGCTCTGGTTCACGTGCCTCTGACAAGTTGGCCTGGGTTGAGTGTTCTCTAGTGTGTGGTTGTTGGAGCTGTTCCTAGAAGTAAGAGGTATTTTCAGTAGGAAACAGGTCTCTGTTAGCCCGGGGGCTGGCACTCTGCCCCAGTATGTCGGCCTCATTTTAGTGGTGACAAAACTGGGGCTCAGAGACATCAACTCCCTCATCCCGAACCCCCAGACTGTCAGTGGTGGGCTGGGGTTTGAATGTGGGGCTTGAAGACCCATCATCTCCTCTGGTCCCCCAGTCTCTGCTGCCCAAGAGGAACAGGATCCCAGGATCCAGGCCCCTCATGGCACCAGCCAGGGTGGGTGGAGATGGGGAGGCAGAGTTCCAAAGCCCCCCGGACTCTGAGGCAGGTCGGGGACCAAGAGCAACCCGGACCTACGGGCCCCACCCCGAGAAGAATGGCTGCAGGCGCGGCCCAGCGGGCAGGAGGTCTGTGTCCTCAGTCAACGTGACGGCGCTTCCGGCTCCTCCAGCCAGGCCGTGCTGTCTTCACGTTTCCAATCATGCGGCCTCCTCTCCAATTCCCAAGCCCAACCCACAGAGACAGCGATCTGGGGTCTACATGAGGTTTGTCAGCAGCTCTGAGCTGCTGCTTCCCGCCAGCCCCGCGGCTGGTTCTGGAAAGCTCTCTGCTGCCCCATGGTGGGGAGGCTCAGGGTAGGGCTCTGGCTGCAAGCATGGGGTCCCAGAACCTCTTGATTCTGTCACCTCTGCTGGGTGGAAAACCAACCCAGGACTGAACCAGCAGATGGGTGCCTGATTCCTTATTATCAGAGCTCCACCCACTGGCAAGTCTCTCTCCGGACCTCAGTTTCCCCTTCCATTAAACGAGGGGCTTGGGGGATACCAAGGAGGGGTAACTGCTTAGTGAGGATGGGAGGTTTCTTCTGGGGAGATGAATACATTTTGAAACTAGATGGCGAGAGTGGTTGCACAGGACTGTGAATGCACAAATGCCACCACATTGTGTTGAAATAGTTAATTGCATGCGATGTGAAAGTCACCTCATTTAAAGTGTGTAAAAAAGGGGCCTGGGAGAGTGCAGTGTACGTGAGAATCACGTGGGACACCCATAGTCTCTGAACCTCGGTTTTCTTGCGTAAACTGGCAAAGAGACCGTGTGAGCTGTGTTCCCTGGGGCCAAGAGATTCCAAGAAGGAAAACCTGGGATTCCTGGGACTGGGATGAGGGCCGGGGGCCGGAAGGGGAGGGGCATGTGGGGATGGCTGGGGTCAGCCCAGATAAGGCTTTCAATACCGGGTAGCAGCGTCTACACAGGCGGAGATCCCTGCATCTCACTTCCCACAGGGCTGACCAGTGGCCAGAGGTGGGACTGGCCAGGCTCGGCCCAACCAAGTCTGGGAGCAGAGGACACTGACTGAGGCATCCCCGTCGCCACCCTCACTGGCCTGTGGCTCTCCTGACACCACAAGAGAGGT
This sequence comes from Papio anubis, assembly GCF_008728515.1. Taxonomy (NCBI): domain Eukaryota; kingdom Metazoa; phylum Chordata; class Mammalia; order Primates; family Cercopithecidae; genus Papio; species Papio anubis. Next base: position 110,855 of record NW_022162923.1, on the reverse strand, counting down.
CCAGGAGCTGACTTTGGGTCCTAATGGGGGACACCATCCAGGCTGCAGGCTGGCAGGGTGGTGTGGTGGTCAGTGTACTGGGCTCTGCGTCTCCGCCCCTACCTGCTGTGTGACGGTGGGCCAGACACCTAACCTCTCTGTGCCTCTATTTCTTCAATGGCGAACAGGGACACTAGCAGCCCCCACATCCGATCACAGTGGCCTGAAGATTAAAGGCAACGGCGGCACGAGACCTACAGCAAGAGCTCTGAGCAGGGAGAGCAGGGAGCTGCCCAGGGAGTTCCACCACCATCTCCCGTCTGGCCACCGAGGAAACCAAGGCTCATGGTGACCTGGCCAGGTCTGTTGGACTCAGGGTCCTCCTCATCCCCAAGATCAGAGGGCTGCCACCAGGGGAGGAGCTGGCCCCTAGACACAGCCCAGGAAGCACACAGGGAAGGATGCCCTGGGGACTCGGAGCCTGTCTTCCCAGAGGCCGTTCCTGTCTCCAGGTCATTCCACATGTCCAGCCAATGCTGGCTCACCCCATGAGCCCCGAAGCCTGTGACACTGCTGTGGTCTCAGCTGCAGGAGGTTGGGACGACCCTGACACCCCTGGAAGCCTTCCTGAGTGTCCCTACGCCCCACTCACCCCAAGCCTCCTGCCCCAGTGCCACCCTCTCTGCAGGCAGTGGCTGCTTTCCCCATGGGCTGAGGTCAGGGCAGATCCTGCCTGCTCTGAGAGTTCCATGCAGGACCCGTGGCTCCAAGCCACAGCAGGGGCACAGCGTTGAGTGACCCAGGCTCCCCTCTGGCCCCTGTCCATGCTGACCATTTCCAGGCCCTCCACGGGACAGGCCAGGTACAAAACCATCTCACAGGTGTCCTCTCTGGCAATGTTCCCTGAAATATTGATGGAGTGTGACTCCCCAGACATCCACTCCTGTTTTCATTGCATGTTTGGCTCAAACTCACCATCCCTGGGTTGGGACTCCGTCTCCCAGACCTCCTCCTTGACCCTCCCATCCCCCACCCGGCTTCTCCCCAGGCACCTCCTCCACATGGGGGTCACCCAAGGGACCTCTCTAAGACCCATGCCTGGCCTGTTCCTCTTTACCATCTCAAGATGGCTCCCAGGGCCAATGAGAAAGTCCAAGATGCAGCAGTCCATTCCCTCACTGCCCCACCCCACACACGGAGCAGGGGCGTGAGAAGGCCCCGAGTCACCGCCACTGCTCATCCAATGTCCCCCGCCCAGCCGAACACTGGACTCTGTGCTGGGTGTGTGGCTGAGCCTAACGTCCTTGATCCCAGTCTGAGGGACCTGGGAGTGAACACTGACCACACAGGGTGGCCCGGGCTGTGGCAGAGGGAAGCCCAGGAGGCCCCAGTCTCACCCAGGGATGGAAGGCAAAGGCTTCCTGAAGGGGTGGGGGCTTCCCAACTAAACAGGAAGGAGCCAGCCAATGCATATGTCTCTGCGTGTGCCTGTGCGTGTTTGTGTGCCTGTGTGTGCATGTGCATTTGCGTGTGCATTTCCATGTGCCTGTAGTGTGTGAAGCAGCTAGTGAGTGGCAGGCTGAGCCAGGACACATCTAATCCACCCTATTCCAGGGCTCACTCTCACGTGTAGACTAAAGGGGACCCCATTTTAGAGGCAATCGGCAAAGATGCCCATTTACCTCTGCTTCTCTGCCAGCCTTCCAGGCCCCATCCAGCCTGGCTTTTTCTCCCACTCCTCTGGGCCCTGGGTCCAGAGCCTCCTATACAAGGAGGAGGGTGTAGCCTTGGAAAGACAGCCGCCCTTGGGGAATTCCGAGGGGGCCTCCCTGTGGGAAGCTGGCCTGCGCTGACAGCATAGTCACGATGAGGCCCAGAGGGCTGTGCATGGGAAGGAGGTGAAGGAGGCCTCTGCCCCTCGACCCCAACCGTGGACTTTGGCCTCTCAGGTACTACTTGGCCCTTTCCTTTCTCCTGGACAGGCGGAGTGGGCGGCAGGCTTGACCAAGAGAGATAAAGGCCTCTTCTGGGAGGTCCGTCCCCCTGGGTCCCAGGCGAGCCCCTGAGCAGTGAGCAGTGTCCCTCTGGGTCTGACACTTGGCACCTCCCTGTCTGGCTGGAACTTGGGAGGCCACAGAGACCACTTCTGATCACCAGGTGTCGCCTGTGGTGGGGGATACGGGGCAGGGTCTTAGGGCTGCCCCAGCTTCTCATGTTGTTCTAAGGCCCCCAAGATCTCGGCCCCTGGACTGGAGTGCCCTGGCCTCTCAGCCCCTAAGGAGCACTGACGCGGTGCCGGTGCGATGCTGAGGAGGGGTGGTGCCTGCTGGGCAGAGGGGTGGAGACACCCCAGGTCTGAGTCTGCCAGTCCCAGCTCTCTACCCCTGCAGGGCTGGGGGCAGAGGGAGCACAGCACCTCCCCTCGAGACAGACCCGACCCAGCAAGGTCTCAGCCTGGCTGGCTGGGGCCCCGCCCCACTACACCTGCCCTGAGCTGGGGTTTCCCTGTCTGTGAACCCAATGGTAAGACACTGGTCCCACCCCACCCTTCCTGGGTGGTGTGAAGATTCAAGGTGTCTCGGGACTCCAGGAAGGAGTTGCTCAGTGCAGGCTGGCACCCTGGGCAGGCTTCCTAGAGGAGGCGCCAGGATTTGGGTTGGATCTTGCAACGTGGATTCAATGTGAGGATGATGCCGTCCTCTGAAATGTCCTTCTCCCGACCGTGTTTTCTTTGTTAAATGCAACTTGACACTTGACTGTCAAGACTCAGTTTGGTGTCACCTCCTCCAGGAGGGCCCCCCTGACTACAATCCTCCTTCTTTACCCAGAGGCCACCATTGCCCACTCATGTGTCAGCCTCCCTGGCTGAGACTGAGTTCTTGAGGGTGGGGCCTGGCCATCTTGGGAGCTGGGTTGTATCTGCTAAGCTTGCTGGCTCCTCCAGCTGGGTGCAGAGCTCCAGGGAGGCCACTGGGCCATTCCTAAGGAAGGCTGGAACCCAGGCCTCTGGGGTGTGGGTGGAGATCCCACTCCAAGGGGTCTGGGAACACCCCAAGCCCTACCCCTGCCACCCACCTTCAGGTCATAGAAGATGATGTCACCGAGCACCAGGTACATGTTCACGTAGTAGAGGGTCTCCTCGTCGAACTCCAGCGGCGAGTTGCAGAGCTACAGGGCCTTGAGGTAGAAGTGCTCCGCCAGCTTGCCATGGCCCAGCCGGTGGTGCAGGGCGGCCAGCCGGTGGTAGGCCATGCGCTCGTTCAGCCGGTCCCCTGGGTGCAGGCCAAAGGGGCAGGTGTGAGGACGTGGCTCCCTGGGGCAGGGAGGGCACAGGCCCCTCAGGAGCAGGTATGCAGACCCCGGGCAGCACACCTGGCTTGCCTCCAGGCACCTGTGGTCACCTGGGCAGCTCTGGCCATTCCCTTCCAGGTTCCCAGACTCACTTTCCCATCTGCAAAGCAGAACTAATAAGGCCTGCCCCTGTCTACTGTGAGGCTTTGGCAAAGTCGGACTTGGATGGCCCAGCTCTGTGCCTACACATAGCCACCTGCCTTTGCTCACTGGTTTTAACCAGGAGAACCCAAAAGCCATGCAGTCCAGGTGCTCCCGGGCTCCCCGGCTCCAGGCAACCCACAGACGTGACATCCGACTCCTCCTGGGTGTGGCACGATCAGAGCCCCCTACCTTGGGGAGTCAGCTGCACACCTACTGTGTAATGGGCCACGGGGCACAAGGTGCTGGGGCATGTGGCCTGCCTAGGGTTCCCTGTCTCTGGAGGGGGACAGACGACCCTGGCACAGCACCAGGGGATGCCCGGCCTTAAGGGGCAGACTACTGGAAGGGGAACTGGGATTTTATCAGCCAGAGAGCTGTGTGGTTGATGAGGGTGGGAAGGGCACAAGAGAAAGGGAATGTGCCACTCAGCCTGGCACATACAGGGACCAACGAGATGCCTGGCATGTCTGGAAGGCAGAGGGCACACTGGGCGGCCCTTGTGGTCAGCAGCGGGAACAGGCAGAGGAAGCAGAGCTCAGTCAGGCAGGGAGCTCTGCACTGCGTGAGAGACCTCGGGCTGTGCCCCACAGCCAGACGGGGAAGCCAGTTGGGCAGATCTGCCTGCCTGGACAGGAGACCAGGAAAATCCAGCAGCTGTTTCAGCTCCTGGCCTGCAGACCTGGAGGCTGGGCTCTGGCAAAGTGTGGGTCCTGGCAGGGTGGGGGCTCAGGGGACTTACCCAGAGTGATGCTGAGTGCTAGGGCCATGTAGGCAAACTCCAAGTCCTCCTGGGGCTCCTCCAGTGTGGCCAGCAGTGACACCAGCTTGTTGCACAGCTGTAGCTGCAGCTCCACCTTGCGGTTGCCCGTAGTCACTCCAGGGGCAGGGCCTGGTCCTACCACACAGGCAGGTGGGGTCAGGTTTCCCACAGCACCCACCTTGCCCACAGCCCTCCTCAGAGCTCAAACATGTACTTGGAGCTTCCCACGCCCCAGCTACCCCTGCACCTCGACACAGCTCTGTGCTCTGGGATAACACACAGTTCAGACACCAAGTTGGGGGCTGAAGAGTCACCTGAGGCCCATCCAGCTACACCCGACAGCCTCAGACCAGCCTCTCCCACCTGGGCACTGGGGGTCTGACTGGGGGTAGCCAGCACTCCTCTCTGCTCTAAAAACACCACATTTATCTGTGCCCAGGGCTGAGCCACACCGTGAGCTCAGAGGAAGGGAGAAGTCATCCCACTTCGGGGTACATGCAGACCTGGGTCTCCCACTGATGCTGTGTGTCCATTGCCATGTCCATGTGCCCCACTGAGCCTCAGTTTGCTCCTCGGGCAGATGGGGACACGGTCAACTCACTCATGGTCCCGGTGAGACCACCAGGTACAAGGGTAGAGCCATTGCCATGTCCAGGCCCCAAGCGTTTGTCCCGGGCAGGGGGCACAGTCAATATCATTCCCGGTGACACCACTAGGAAACTAAGCATGTGCATGGGTGGCCCTGCCTCCAGGTGGGAGGCCTCTGCCCTGCCACACCTGTGCCTCAGCCCTCCAGGTGGTCCCTGAGGCCCACCCACATCAGCCCACAGGCCAGCTCACCCAGTAGAAGGACACGGCTTTCTCCCGCTCCCAGGTCCCATTGAAGAAGGTGTCTCCAGCTGCCTCAAACAGCTCCAGCCCCAGGTTGGGGTCGCCTGTGTACAGGGCCACATTCTGTGCCCCTTGAAAGGAGGCAGAAGTTCCCTCAAGACCCACACCTGGCGAGGTGGCCACGCCCACCTTCGCCAGCCTCCTTCCTCTCACACACTGCAGGCACACCTGAGCATTTTTCAGACCCTGGGCATTAGGGCTGCCCCCACCACTGGCATGAGGACAATGAACTGATGAACCTGAGTGACAGGAGGTGACTGAGCAGCTGCAGCCCAGAAGCCCGACACCTGTGAATCCTACCACCAGGGCTAGCCCTAGCCCACTCTCCCTGCACCCAAACCAGTCTCCATGGCCCCCAGATTGCTGGGAGCCCATCCCCTGGCTCCTTTCCGCATTGCCACATCCCTGCCACAGCTCCGGGCCGCACACCAACAGTGTTTGTGGGTGGGCCTGGTCCCCTCTTGGCCATGAGCTCTTGATCCCTCTCCTCAGCTCAAGGAGGTATACAGCAGGTGCTCAATGATGAAAGCTTCACCAGGTTCGTGGGTTTCACAAGTTGTTCCAGATCACACTGGGAAAGCCTCTGAAAACAGCCGCTAAGATAGATGCATTTTGTAAGGAGATGTGCCACGTGTTGCTTGGAGCAGGTTCTTCCGTGTGTTAACTGAGTGGCCACATTATTTGAGCATGTGCTGTATACCAGCAGGTGCTGGGCACTGTGAGGGGCCACGCCTCTGCCCTCAGGGAGAAGATGCTGGCCACTGGGGGAGGATATGAGGGAACCAGTTGGACGGAGGGAAAAGGCATACAACAGATGCTCAGCAGTGGCTTAGGAATGAGTGGATGGATGGATGGGTGTGTGGATAGACGGATGCTTGGGTGGACGGACAGATGAATGGGTGGGTGGGTAGACAAATGTATGGATAAACAAATGGACAGATAGATGAATGGAGGGATGCATTAATAGGTAGATTGGTGGGTGGATGGATGGATGGGGGAATAGATGGAAGGATGAAGAGGAGGATGGATGATGGAAGGATGAACAGGAGGTGAGTGGATAGATGGATGGAAGGAAGGATGAACAGGTGAATGGATGGTTGGATGGATGGACAGACAGGTGAATGGATGGATGGATAGAAAGATGAACAGCTAAATGGATGGATAATGGAAAAATAAACAGGTGAACAGATGGATGATGGAAGGATAGATGAACAGTTGGATGGACAGGTGAATGGATGATAAAAGGATGGATGGATAATAGATGGATGGACCCACAGGTAAACAGGTGATGGAAGGATGAATGGATGGATGGGTGAATAGATGGATGATAAAAGGATGGATGAATGGACAGATGGATGAACAGGTAAATAGATGATGGAAGGATGAATGGATGGATGGACAGAGTGAACAGCACAGGGGCTCTCCAGCAGCCCTTGCCACTCACCTGGATGTACAGGATGTAATAGATCTTCCCTGCTTGCAGCCAGGCATGCGCCGCCTCTTTCTTCTGGAGGTCAATGAAAATCCCCAGACTTCGTTTGGTGTAGTCCAGAGAGGATTTGTAGGCCCTGGAATCAGACACAGATGTCAGAACAAGGGCTCCCATCCTCCTGGAACCAGTCTGCCTCCTCCCGTGGGTCTGGTGACAGATGAATCTGGAATGTGGGGACTGGGAACGGCCCTCTTGTGTGTGCAGTGTTCTGCCCTTCCCAGGCTGCTGGGAGAGCCAGGGTGAACACACGCGGCATGGAAAAGATCAAGGACATCCTTCTGAAGGAATTGAGCATCGTGCTGCCCTGTGGCAGGAGGAGTGTGCTAGTCCATCTCCCCTGCCTCCCAGACATGGCCTGTGTCTTCTCCAGACGCACCAGGAGCCGTTAGTGTTCAGAGGCTATCCAGGCCGATGGTTCTTGAGATGTGCAGGTATCACAGTCACCCAGAGGCCTGTCCGTATAGCTTGCTGGCCCTGCCCCCAGAACTTCCGGCTTCACAGGCCTGGGGCAGACCCTAGAACTCCCACTTGCCACAAGCTCCTAGGTGACATGGATGCTGCTCTGCTGGTCCAGGCACCACACTTTGAGAAGCATGGCTTTAGCACACTGGCCTGTTTTCCTTCTGTGAACCCGAGGCCAAGACTGGAGCCAGTCTCCCGGGTCGCCATGGAATCTGGCTCCTTCCCTGCTCTGTCAGTAAGTCCGACACTCGAGGAGGTGTAACTGCAGCAATGTCACCGGGCCCTGTGGGTGGGGTGGCCAGGGCCATGGTTACCCCACCACATCAGGATGCTCGGGGGAAGCCGAGTGGGCCACTATGGGATGTGAGACCTTGAAACCCTGCCCCAGGGAAGCAGGTGACACAACTGGCTCTGTCTTCTGTGGAAAGAAGCCACAGGTGGCTGCTGTGGTCACATTTAAGGGGACAGATGAAGGTCAAGAGTGAAGACTCGGGGCAGGCAGAGATCAGATGACAAAAGCTACCCTAGTAGGAAGAACAGCCCAGATTGCACGTACTGCCTCTGCTGGGGTTGAGATGACCTTTGGGGAGGTGTGCAGGCAGGGATGGGAAGACGTGTCACCCAACAAGCGAGGCTCAAGCTGGGACTCACGGGCCATCTGCAGCCCTGGGACGACCCCAGGCCCAGCAGCTCAAAGAATCTGATGCCAAGAAACCAAATGATCCCAAGAGACAGGGGCTGCTGGGGCCCTGGGCCAGCTTCCCTGTGCCCCCCCACTTGCCCTGCTCCCCCGCCCTCTTTGTGCCCCTTCCCGCAGTGGGGGTTGGGCGCTGGGTTCCTGGAGGGTCTCCTTCCAGTCAGAGAATGCCCCTGGGGAAGAAGCCTGGGTCTGAACCCTCTACCCCTCCTTGGGCAGATGTGTGGGACTGGGGCCCCTTCACACGGTCCTTTCCAAAATCTTATCCCTCCTAGGGCCAGGAATGGGTGCCTGGCCTGTGCTGGGAAATGGGCAGATTTAGCCACAGCCCCTGGGGCTCTGGGCCAGGCCACAGGAGACCCCTCTAGTCTCACTATGCCATGACGTCCATCCTGGGAGGATGGACAAAGCGCTGCAAGGCAGAGGGGATCCGCAACAGCATCCCTTGTCTTGGCCATTTCCCTAGACTCAACTTCCCCATCTATCCTCTGCGGCCTAGATTTCGGACAGCCCTGCCCACCTACTGTCCGTTCACTGCTCAGTCTGCAGTGACTGTTCTATAACACTCCATGGCTCCCCAGTGCTCTTGGGGAAAAGGCCAAGCCACAGCCTGAGGCCCCAGGCCCTGCTTAGCCCTCCAGAAGAGCTTCTCACCATCCAGCACCGAACCCACCCACTCCCAACTCTGCACCTCCCTGCGTAAGCCCGGCTCACTCACCACCATTCACTCACCACCACTCGCCCACCGCCACTCATCCTCACTGGCTCACCCCTGGGCCTTCACACAGGCTACACCACCAGCCCCTCCCCGCCCCCACCACCATCACTTATTACTTGACTAAATCCAATCAACCCTCTGGTCCCAGACTAAAGAGTCTTCCCGAACCCGGGGCCAAGTGCTGCCCCACCATCACACCACTCATCCTTTTGTGGCTTCTCTGGCCTGAAGCTCGCATTCCTACATTCAGCCACTGCCACCTGAGGACCCCACAGGCCCCATTTGTGGGTGGGGCCTGGCACACACTGCACAACAAGCTTTTGCATGAACTGCTCTGCGGCTTTCGGCAATCGCCTGCCCCATGTCCTCCGTGAAGTGGGATGACAGGTGCACAGGCTGCCAACATACCAAGCAGATAACATGGGCACAAGAACCGGCATTCAGGGCCTGGCTCATGGAGGGGCCCCAAGTCCCAGCTCAGCAGAGCCTGCCTTGACCCCAGGGTTATATCTAGGGATTCCCAGCACGCAGGCCTTTCAGTGCTCAAGGCAGGATTGTCCCTGGGCAAACCAGGAAGAGCTGGCTGCCCCAGTAGGCACAGAGGGCCTGGCCCTGCATGGGAACGGCCTGTCTCCAGGGCACTTGCCAACATCTGCTGTTGGCCATGACTTAGCACTTTCAATGGTAGAAAAACCACTTGTGTCTGAATCGCAAATTCCAGGTGTGCCCTGACCCGAGTGGCCCCGGAAGGTGCACAGGACGACCCGGGGCACCCATTCTCCACATGGCCCATCTCCACGGCGACCAGATGGGCCCACTCGTAGTAGCCCTTGCCCTGCTGAGCCGGGCCCTGGTAGGTGCAGAGATGACCCAGCTGCAGGAGCACGTGGGTGAGGTCCCGGCCACACTCCCTGCAGGGCAGCCTCAAGAACAGCCTCATGGCCTCCAAGAGGTAGTGCTGGGCCAGCCTGCTGGCACCTGCGTGCAGGCATAGGGCCCTGAAGTTGGCCAGCACCACTGCCTGGTTCCTCCGCTGGTCCAGGTCCCAAGCCACCCGTAGGGTGCGGTAGTAGCCCTCGGCTGCCTGCCTCGTCCGGCCCGTCCTCTTCAGAGCCACAGCCACCATGTTGGCATTCACGCCCTCCTGGTCCTCGCTGGCCACCACTGCATCCTGGACAGACTGCAGGATGTGCAGGGCCACTGGGCTCTGCCCCTGAAGCACGTGCAGCCAGGCCACAGCCACCAGGCGGTCCACGATGGCACGGACTCTGGCAACAGCACTGGCTTCCACTGCCTGAGTCATGAAGGTGATGGCCGGGCCGTGGTAGCCATGGTGGCTGTACAGCTGGGCCAGGCTGGCGTGGAGAAGGCCGCGCAGCACCTGGCCTGTGCCCGGGGTTAGGGAGGCCAGCGCTCGCCTGAGGTAGTGGGGAGGCTGTGGGGCTGGAGGACGTTCTGGAGCACCAGGTTCACGCTCCTCAGCGAGCCGGCCAGCGAGTCCCGTGCCCTCAATGAGGCCACCTTGACACAGCTCAGCACCAGGTGGGGCAGGCACTTGCAGCTGCAGATGTCAGCCAGGAGTAGGTGACAGTCTGAAGCCACGCAGCCTCTGGGGCTCCCGAGTCCCTGTGGAAAAGCAGTAGCCACTCTAGGAAGGGCAGGGCCTCCTCGGGCTTCTTGAGGTGCACGTGGTGCCTGGCCAGCAGGAAGCAGGCCCGGGCCTCAGCCTGCAGGCTCTGGCCACCCACCGCCCGCCGTAGAGCCAGCTGCAGGAGCTTCCCCCTCCACCTCGGTGCTGCAGATGTGGCCAGGCGTCCCCAGGAGCAGGGCCACAGCTTTGGGAACCACCTGTGTACACTTCTCCCGGTTCTTCTGCTTCCAGTAAATGCTGGCCAGGTTGGTGTACACAGCCACCACCAGGAGCAGGTCCCCAAAGCTGCCCTCCAGGGCCCCCGGTGCTTCCTCAAAGTACACCCAGGCCTGGGACAGCTTGAGCCTCCTGCTGCGCAGCCGCCCCAGAAGGAAGCAGAGCCTGGCCAGGGCCGTGACGAGGCCAGCTTTCTTGGCCACCCCTCGGGCCTGTGCCAGGCGCCCAGTCAGCTCCTCATCGCTAAAGCTGCAGAACACGCTGCTCAGCCATGGCAGCGCCACGTCAGCTGGCCTTGTACCCGGGGGCGTTCAGGAACAGCAGCAGTGAGCTCAGGGCCTCTGGGTCCTCCCAGTCGTCCTCAGCTTCCAAGCAGAAGGAGAGCTCCTCAGGGTCCTGCAAACTCACGTTGCGGGATGCTGGAGGCAGCCTGGGCAGGTCTTTGTTACATTTTTCCAGAACATTCTTCATCTTCTGCAGGGTCTCCTGTGACTCCGGGCCCAGGCAAGGTGGAGGTATTTCTGCAAGTCACTAAAACACCTAGACAGATTAGAGTCCAGCAGTGAGTCCTTGGTCCACTGGGGACAGGGTCCCCGCATCCCCGCCCTCTGTGTCCCTGGTGCAGCTTGCCATGAGCCCTTGAGAATTATGTGCAATGCAAACCCGGGGCCTGGAGCACGTAGGAACTCCGGCACTATGGGGACAGAACACGCAGGCCTGTGGCCTGACTCTCCTACAAAATCACCCTCCTGTCCTGCTTTGTCGCCCACCTGACGGCGTGGTTTTAGGGCACTATGTCAGCTCAGTGATCCCTCAGAGATGCCTTTTCAGGCCCCCCGATGGGGTACAGGAATCCATGAAATCCCCAACAGCCAATCAGAGCTATTGATCAGCTCAAAAGTTGCTATGCAAAATTGGTAAAGCCACTGATGGCACAGGACAGGGGTGTTGTACCCATGTACCCAGCTCCGTGCAGGGAACCAGACCATCCCTGCAGGAAGGATGGGAAAGCTTCCAGGCCCCTGTGGCCACCTTCACCTTGGATGGTCTGAAAACCTGAAGCCCACAGTTCCTAAAGGGTTAACAAAGGCCAGGCTGCTCAAGCAGCCCACTGGCTGGCGCCTGCTGGCTTCTTAGCCAAAGCCCCCTCCCAGAGGTGAGTTAACAAGCGCATTTCCTGTTGGAAAACCTGGGATGAAAGGAGGCATTACTGGGAAGGAAAAAACCTAGATTTAAACAGACTCTGTTTCAAGCTCACATGTAAAAGGTATTTTCAATACAAACTCTCCTTATTCGTCTGTAAAGCCTCGGAATTAAAAAAAATAAATATGATTTAGAGACAAATGTCTGACTTGACTACACTAGATTAGCTAAGAAATCTCCCCCACCCGGCAGAGGCACACAGCCCCTCCCAGCCACTACCCTGGCCTCCAGGGCAGCTGGAGAGCCACGTGCCTTTGCTCCAGGGACTTTGGCAGAGGGTGGAACCACCCCATCCCCGAGGCAAACCTACAACAGCCTTCCCTTCCCCACTGGCTTCCCGGGCTGCCTCTGGGACCTTGTGCCTGCATCCCAAATGTACTGGGATGGATCCTACTCCCAGGGAACTTCCAAGGGCCCTTGGGGCATCCACATCACCAGGCTGTCCACATGCGGACCTTGTGTGAGGGGAAGAGACAGAGCCGTAGAGGGGAGAAGGGAGGGCCTCCCTGAATCAGCCCCTCAGGAAGGAGCAGACCCTTCAGGGACCTCAGTTGAGGCCCCTGCAACCTAAGGCTCTGAATTCTGCCACCCGCTGAGGGCAGTGTGGCCTCCCATCTCTGAGGCAGAGCACAGGGCGAGCTGCAGCTTCTCCAGGTCATGAGAAAGGAACCCACAGCTACACGTGGGCCCCAGCAGTGGAAAGGATGCCCCACCTCGCTCGGGGACCAGGCGGGGGCCAGCATGTTCACTGGAAGAAGTGTGGGACCCCACAGCCTCCAGTGCCCGAGTAGACGGGAGGTTCAGGCCCACCTCAGGTGACGTCCCCCAAGCCCCCAGCCCACACCGCAGAGGGGTGACAGCCGGATCCAATGCCCACCATACTCAGCTCTGTCCCCTCCCCCGGCATTACTCCAAGGCCCAGCTCATAACCAGAGGAAGCCTGAGCCACCGGCAAAACCCACCTCGTTCCTGCGGCTGCTCGGTCTCAGCTTCCTCTTCTGAGTCTGGCAAAGGAGAAAAGAGAAGCCATCAACACCCCCAGCCAGTGCCTCTGGTCCCACGTCAGCTTGAGCTGGGTGTCGGTGTTGCAGGGTGAGAGCATTGCAGGCTGCAGGGGTTGAAAGTCATATCATCCTCTTCCCTCCTGGATCATGGGAACAACATCACTGGGGGGTGTACACCTTCTGCGATATTGGGAGTAACATCGTCTTCTGTGCCTTGGAATATTAAGGACAATATCACGGGGGGGAGGTGGAGGCGTGTACATCTTCTACAATATTGGGAATAATAATATCCTCTCTCCCCCTGCAAATTCGGAAAGATCACAGAGTGGGTGTTCACCTCCTGCGATATGGGGATTAATACCATCTTCTCCCCTTCCGGATATCAGGAAGAGTATCACACGGGGGTGTACAGTGTCTACGATACTGGGAGTAATATCAACCTCTCGACCTTGAGATATTAGGAACAATATCCCAGGCTGGGTGTACGCCTCCTGCTCTATGGGGAGTCATATCATCCTCTCCCTTCCAGGATATTAATAACAATATCACAGGGCGGGTGAACACAGCCTGTGATACTGGAATTATTATCTTCTTCTCCCCCTCCGGATACTAGGAACAATATCACAGAAGAGCTGTACCCTCCCTGTGATATTGGGAGTAATATCATACGCTTCTTCTGTGAATATTAGGAGCAATATCACCGGGTGGCTGTCCATTCATTGCTATGTTGGGAGTCATGTCATATTCTACCCCCCTGGATGTTAGGATCAGTGTCACGGGGTGAGTGTACACCTACTGCGATATTAAAACTAATATCATGCTCTCTGTCCCTGGATATTAGGAACAACATCACAGGTAGGTGTACACCCCCTGCAGTATTAGAAGCAATAATATGATTAATTAGTAAACATCAATGATCGATTTTAATAATTATCAGGCTGGTCTCGAACTCTTGACCTCAGGTGATCTGCCCGCCTCAGCCTCCCAAAGTGCTGGAATTACAGGCATGAGCCACTGCGCCCGGCCAACACTTCTTGACATCTCTTTTTGGACCTCAAATTTAGCATGCCCAAAACGTACTTTTGATTCCCCCTGCTATAACCCACTCCTCCCGGAGTCTTCCCGATCCCAATAACAGCATCTCTAGTCTTCCAGTTACTCAGGCCAAAATCCTTGACATCATCCTTAAAACTTCTTTTTCTCTCTCTTGTCATCCAACCCATTTAAACTCTCCTTTCAAAATATATGCCAGACCTAACCACTTCTCACCTTCCTCATCATTTCCAACCAGGTCCAGCCCTCATCATAGCGCTCTGGGTTACTGCAAAAGCCTCCCAATCGCCAGGCACAGTGGCTCACGCCTGTAATCCCAGCACTTTGGTAGGCCAAGGCAGGTGGATCATCAGAGGTCAGGAGCTCAAGACCAGCCTGACCAACATGGTGAAACCCCTCTACTAAAAATACAAAAAATTAGCCGAGCATGGTGGTGGGCGCCTGTAATCCCAGCTATTTGGGAGGCTGAAGCAGGAGAATCACTTGAACTCAGAAGGCAGAGGTTACAGTGAGCCGAGATCGTGCCATTGCACTCCAGCCTGGGAGACAAGAGCGAAACTTCCATCTCAGAAGGTTAAAAAAAAAAAAGCCTCCCAACCCGCCTCTCTCCTTCTGCCTTTCACCCTGCCCTGCATTCTACCTTCCACTCTCAAACATTTCAGAAAAAAAAAAATTATATCCACAGAGAAAGTACAAATGGGGTGAAATGTTTGGGGAATCTGAGGGAAGAGCATACGGGAATTCTCTGTACTATTTTTGCAGCTTTTCCAAAAGTCTGGATTATTTCGAATTCAAGAGTTAAACAAAGAAAAAAATAAAAAAACCACTATCTCCCTTTGTGAATCCATCCTGTCTTTCCCCTGGCAACTGAAGGACGTTCTCAACTAACACATCTATTTTTTCATGAACACTAAAAGAACCCTTGCCTAGTTTTGTCTTTCTGTGCTTGGCAGTAGAAGTGTGTGTGTGTATTTCATATATATGTGTGTGTGTGTGTACATGTGTGTGTGGTATATATAGAGAGGGAGAAATATATAAGTGTGTGTATATATATATAAATATATATTGCATATTGACAATGGTAATGTGTATATATAAATATATGTGTGTGTGTGTTTGTATATAATACCCCATTAGCCTGTCCTTAACCAGTTCTAAACTTAGTGGGAAAAACAGATACCTAAGCAGAGGATTTCAAAATAATATGATGAATATTTTGACAGAGGGATGCGTTGCTATGGAACATGCTGCTAAGACACAAAACCTCCGAGATGGGACAATGAATGAACTAAGTTTTGTACCTATAGGCACCCCCACTGATATCCTCACAAACTTTTATAGTTACATGCATTTGCTTCCCCCAGGACCCCCGTTTCATAAGGGTTAGTCCTAGAGCCTAGTAAGTTCCTACTACAGCTGGCACACGTATGCCATTCAAGAAACAGTGGCTGAGTGAATGACGAGTTAAGAACCATTTGTCAGCCAGTGCTCAGTAATACAACACGCACTGGTATGCAAATTATATTTGTGTTGAAAGCAAGGGCAGGATCACAAATTGTCATTCCAGAGAAAGCAAATCTCAAAAACTTCTTTACCCTACTAAAGCACGTTATAAGAAGCTCCCCTTATATAACAGAAAACCTCCTCATTCGTTACCAATGGCACGTAAACCTAGTACGCCTCTGCCTCTGATGACATCTCTTCCATCCCCAGGGCTAGATAAAGGAGGTTCCGGAAACCCTGGTAGTTGTGAAGGTGGCTCCCAGCTCTGACAGTCTTGAACCCTGCGGGCGCGGAGGTCACACAGCAGAAGAACAACCGAGGGAAGCATCATCAGGCTTCGAATATGTTTGAACCAGAGACGGCAAATAGGCTGCAACCAACTGAAAACACCAGAGACTCACGGTGGCCACCTGAGGGGTTGTGCTTTTAAAAAAACAAAAACAAAAAATAAAAAGTAAAAAAGTGAAAAAGGAAGGGGTCAAGAATCCATCAGGTCTGACTGAGACGTGTATCAGTGACTAACACCCCATATGGCAAAAGTACTCCGGTGCGCTTTGGGTACTCACAGCTTCAGCAGTATTCAAAGGCGTGTGCTGCCCTAAGACTAAGCCACGGGAATACCCCCAGCAACACTGCCAGGAGAAACATCTCACATGGATTTGGCTAGAAATACAGTTGTCTTTAACAAATTAACACTGAATAAATCCTGACTTATTAGAGCCTGTGAGAATGACATTCTCAATGATAACAGTTATCACTACAATCTCCAAACATCTGCGATCCTGCAAGGAGGAACTGTGACAGCGCAGGCCACATGTCCAGAATGCTTCCCAGACTGCCTGTAACAGAATAAAAGAAATGAAACCCCCCCCAAGAATGTCTTCACTCACATTTAGCCAGTTGTTCCTTTGTGTATCTCTGTGCTAAAATGGCCATTCTTCCCCACAGCCTGAAGTCCTATGCTAAAATAAATGAGACTCACATGAAGCCAGAAACAGATGCGAGGAAACCCACACAAATGAAATGGGCTGGAGAGTGTGGCCAGGAGGATGGTACTTTCCAGGAAGCAATTACTTCATCTCTGCCCACGAAGCTGGCAGCTGTCACTGTCCCCCAGGCCCAAGCCAGCCACTCAAAGTAGGTTCTAACCAAACTACCTCCAACAATCAACGTAAATACACCACACAATTGGCTTCTGAAAGGACACCTTGCAACCAACAAGAAACTGTAAGCACAACTTTGAAAAACTGTGCAACTAAAAACCTTGGAAAGGGATAAACATTGCCACATTTTGACTCAAATACTGTTACATGGTAGCACTGCAATAATTCACTGAAATGAAAGAATGAATGAGGAATACCTTTATATAGGAATCAGAGGAAGCATTGAAAGGACACAAAGATAGATGTGTACCTGCCCCCCCGCTACACCTTTGTTCTGCTCTCTAATCTTTGCACATACCAGAGATTTCGTAAGTTCTGTGAGCACCTGTTTTTCGGCACGTAGCAGAGATTTTGTTTTGCACATACCAGAGATTTTGTAAGTTCTGAGGCAAGGTCACAAGACGTGTTTAAGTAAGATAAACTCTTGCTGCCATAAACCTGCTCTCCCGCCTCAAAGGTTGAACCGAAATATCAGAAATGGCGGGAACCAATCATAGTTAGCCAAATCGCCTTGATCAAACACTAGCCAATCATATATCTGATTTGTATAATAACTCTATGCCCACTTTTCTTAGACTATATAACACTGCTCGGAGCTCAGTGGGGGAGCTCTCCTGCCCGTCTCGTTTCGCGAGCGAGGGAGAGTTCCAGGTTCGAACCTGTAATAAAGATCCTTGCTGCTTAGCTTTGACTCTGGACTCTGGTGGTCTTCTTCGGGGAATAAACAGTCTGGGCATAACAGCATGACTAATTATTTAAAGAAACAGGTCAAGAAACTGCTAGGTTCAAATGCTACCGTGAGACACTGTCATGGCCTTAGGCAAATTCACTTCTCTTGGTCGTGTTTCTAGGCTCATCAAAAACCAGCTTTGGACTAGGGAACCTGTTGCTTTCCAATGCCTTCCTTCTGCGATTCCAGCCCAGATTTTAGGACTGCTCTCCCACTTGGTATATGAAAGCACTTTCTATGTATAATAGCAAGAGTACATTTCTGTGTTGAATGCGGTTTGGGACCTACTCTATGAGGAAGAATATCACCATGTAACTGTAAGCATGATGCCAAGGCACACTCGAGATAAGGATAACACATAAGATGTGGCCACACGCCTGTGCGTGCCTGGCAGGCAGATGGAGAAGTCTCATTTCGTAAGGCCAAGGGGGCCAGCTGCACCTTAACATCCTCAGTCCACGTCAAGTTCACAACGTCCTTCTGACATCAAACCACAGGTATCACATACTTTTCCAACCTTTCCACCCAAGATTAAAATATGCAGAGCACCGTGATAAAGACGCCTCCATCACCAGCATGTTGGCTCTCGTTCTGTAGAATTACATACTTTCAGTG
The DNA here is from genome assembly GCF_008728515.1 of Papio anubis. Classification (NCBI taxonomy): domain Eukaryota; kingdom Metazoa; phylum Chordata; class Mammalia; order Primates; family Cercopithecidae; genus Papio; species Papio anubis. The sequence continues at coordinate 93,223 of NW_022162923.1, read as the reverse complement.
CAAAATGATCACCAGGCTGCAGCGGCAAGCAAGACTGGCCTCCATGGGGACAGCAGGCCCTGCAGCAGCCACCACTCCTGTCACCACAGTCTGATGCAGCTGCAGAGAAGCTGTGGCTGAGGCCATTCACTTTGTGAGAGAACCGCACAGGAGGGAAAAGGTAGGGAAGGTAGGGAAGAAGGCCATGTCGGCCTCTGAGTCCAAGCCAAGCCAATCCCCTGTGACCTGCACGTATATGCCCAGATGGCCTGAAGTAACTGAAGAATCACAAAAGAAGTGCAAATGCCCTGTCCCGCCTTAACTGATGACATTCCACCACAAAAGAAGTGAAAATGGCCAGTCCTTGCCTTAAGCGATGATATTATCTTGTGAAATTCCTTTTCCTGGCTCATCCTGGCTCAAAAACCTCCCCCACTGAGCACCTTGTGACCCCCCTATTCCTGCCCGCCAGAGAACAACCCCCCTTTGACTGTAATTTTCCTTTACCTACCCAAATCCTATAAAACAGCCCCACCCTTATCTCCCTTCGCTGACTCTCTTTTCGGACTCAGCCCGCCTGCACTCAGGTGATTAAAGAGCTTTATTGCTGACACAAAGCCTGTTTGGTGGTCTTTTCACATGGACGTGCATGACAGGCAGGTGCAGAGCCAGGGAAAGACCTGTGATGAGAACAGAAAGGAATGTGCCTCCCTGTACACACACTCAGATTTTATGACAATGTGGGCAGGGGGCTGAACTAGATGCCTGAGAACATTCCTCTAAGTTCTTTTGCTGATTTGCTAAATATTGATGTAAAATCTGAACTCAGACAAAAATTTTTTAAATCGCTTCAATCAATATCTTTGTCTGGTGCTCAGCATCATGTCTACATGATCATCTAGAAAACCAACTTCTGTTCTAAGGCTCACATCTTCCTATAAAGTTCCAGGGATTTTACAAGGGAATGCACCTCTCATTCGCATCAAGAACACACACAACTACCATTAAAGAAATGCTTGATTTGCTTACACCATTTTTTTAAACACCCAGATTTGAAATACAATAGAGAAGACAACTTTTTGATAGCTCTGCTTTGGAACTGCGAACTGCGGGTGGAGAAAATAACCTGCCATGATTTCTAACCAGTCAACAACCCGTCTTCCCTGGCTGCAGTAGGAGCAGTGTTTCTGAGCTCTTTCTCGGTTCTTTCTGAAAAAGAACCCAGCTGGTTAGGGGACAGATAATCATCAGTTGTCAGCCGGCTTCCTGGGTCCCACATCCCCATGTGATACGTGGAAGTAAAAAGCTATCAATGACCAAGCATCTGAAAGCTTATCCCACCTCGCCATCTGCTTCTGCCACGCAAACTTAAAATTAATAAGCCTGCTATTAGAGAACAGAGTTGGTGCTGCATCTGTCTTCCTAAAATTACGGATAATTACCAGCCCATAATGGCTTCAAATCAGATTTGAGTAGTCCCTTAGACAGGAAGCTAAAGTGCCTCAGCCCTAAACTGAGAAGAAAACAGAAACTAGAAGGCTCTAGGTTTGATTTTTTTCCCCCTTGTTCTAAAGTTGCTGTTCCCGAATCTTCTTCTACTGTCTTGTTTATAAAATGTATGAGAAACAGGGAATTTAAAGACACTATAGAAATGGCCACTTTTTCTAGGTACAAACTTTGTGAACATGATTTTCAGCTGCTGGGCTTTTCCTCCACAAACTGTGAGCCTGGAGTACATTTTCTCCCTCGTGGTTACACATTCAGAGTCAGGGAAGGTGGCTTTAGCAGTAAAGAGGGGAGTACAGTGAGAAGTGACCGGGCACTGAGAAGGGCAGACAGGGACTCTACCTCGGTGGCTTGCAGTGCTCCTGGGCCTCGGCCTTTACTTTTCTATCTGTACAAGGGATCTAAAGGCCCGTGATTCTAGGCCACAACAGCTCTTCATACACATACGCAAACATCACACACCTATGTCAAAAGCTGTGACACTTGGCTGATTTCCTGAAGAAGTTATCTTGTATCATTTCTACTCAAGTACTCCACCTCCTTCCAGACAAGTATCTGAGGATGATGGGCTATCCCACAGCAATGTGTGTAACCTCTCCTGCTTACGATCCCTGTTCACATAGCATTTTCCAAAAGCATTTGGCGTGAAATGACAGAAGAAAGAAGAATAAGGTTCTTTCAGCCCATTCATTCGTTCATTCATTCAACAAATATTGACTATCTATGTGCCAGGCACTGGTATATCACCAGGGAGATATATATAGATATAGATATAGATAGATAGATAGATAGATCTCAGATATAACAGGGAACATATATTTTTGTAGGTAGAGACAGACAACCAAAAAGTATGTTCAAGAGTGATCAATGCTGTAGAGGAAATACACCAGGAAACAGGAAAGAACAATACCCCTAGCCACCCTACACTGGGGTGACGCTAGCGTTACAAAATGGAAACAGCGGCCGGGCGTGGTGGCTCACACTTGTAATCTCAGCTCTTTGGGAGGCTGAGGCAGGCAGATCACCTGAGTTCAGGAGTTCAAGATCAGCCTGACCAACATGGCGAAACCCTGTCTCTACTAAAACACAAAAATTAGCTGGGCGTGGTGGCACACGCCTGTAATCCCAGTTACTCAGGAAGCTGAGGCACAAGAATCACTTGCACCTGGGAGGCAGAGGTTGGAGTGAGCCAAGATAGCACCACTGCACTCCAGCCTGGGTGACAGAGCAAGACTCTGTCTCAAAAAATAAAATATAAATGTAAACAGAGAATAAGATACCAAAAGAAAGAACATGAAAGATTAATTGTAACAAAAGGCTTTGTAAGCTGATACTTTCCTTCCTTGTCCCTTACAAATGGAAAAAAAGGGCGGGTAGGGGGTAGCATCAAAATGATGGTGATGTTTTAAGCTGGCTTCGGGTTTCAGATGTCTGACAGCCATACTCATGTACTTCAAGAAAAAGCTCTGTAAGCCATCTGGGCAATGGTTTAATGTCTTTTTTTTTTTTTTTTTTTTTCCCCAGAGAGTTCTTAAAATACAGGAAAACGTGTGTGTTTCTTTGGCTGCTCTGTGCCCGCACACGTGCAAACTGTGCTAACAGATTTTTCCACGTTTTGCTGAATTTGCCAGCTTGCCATAAACAGGCTTCCATGTCTTTTCTTAATTGTCTATAAATAGCACAAACACCCAAAAATGCAAATCAAGACAAGCTGTCCCTTCAACTGCTGCTGCCATGATGACAGCGAGTGACAATTGGCCAAATCAATACGTGGAGGCTGAAGCTGTCCGGCAGAGAGCACAGGGCCGACTGCTTTTCCCATAGCGTTTAAAGAAACAAGCGGAAACGGTTCTCCACACAGGACAGACATGTCCTTTGTTCTTTGAATAAATACTGCCAATGCCCAAAATACTTTCTCCATCACACCATCTATATGGAATTCAAGTTCCTTCCAATACCATGAGTAACACCAGTGATAGACTATGTTTAACCATAATGACCCATTAGCATTCATTTTCCTCTAAAATGTTGAAATAATAACATTGAGTGTGGGCTCACGAGGTGCCAGGCTCTGAGTTTTATCTCGTTTAGTTCTTGTTGAAATCCTGTAATATCAATACCATATTCTCTCATTTTTCATCAGTGAGGAAACTGAGGCCTAGAAAGGCTAAGTAAGTTGTCCATGGTCACAGGTTATTTAGGAACTTTTCTCCAAACTTTCAAAAGTTAACTACTGCCACTATTACAAATGGGTTTCTGTTTGTTTTTGTTTGTTTTGAGACAAGGTCTTGCTCTGACCAGGCTGGAGTGCAGTGGCGTGATGATGGTTCACTGCAGCCTCGACTTCCCGGGCTCAAGTGATTCTCGCACCTCAGCCTCTCCGGTAGCTGGGATTACAGACATGAGCCACCACACCTGGCTAATTTTTTAATTTTCATTTTTTGTAGGGATGGGGTTTCACCATGTTGCCCAGAGACTGGTTCCGAACTCTGGGCTCAAGAGATCCTCCCACGTCGGCCTCCCAAAGTGCTGGGATTACAGGTGTAAGCCACTGTGCACAGCCCTACAAATGTGACTTGTACAAAGTCAGAGCAGTGAGCAGGAAGAGAACAGAGACTTCAGCGAGTCTCCTGGCTGTTGCAACACCATATCTCTCCTCCGTACCGTAACGTGTCTACACCCACCAAGCTCCTAGACGTTGAAGGCAGCTCAGAGACGAAACAGCAGTAAAGAGAAGATGCAGACATGCATCTTGATTTCAGCTCGAGCGTGCCTCTCTGCCCTGCAGCTGCACAGGCAGAAACCAGGGCCCGTGAGTCTGAGGCAGTGCGTTTGGTTCCTGGCAGGTAATCTTTTGGGAGACAACCCCATAAAATTAGTGTTACACTTCTCAAAAAGGAAGTGTGACTTTTATAGAAAAATCGATTCCATTTGGAAGAAAGGTTTAATAAAACCACAAAAGGATAATACATTCATACAACAACAAATTAAATTCATCCGCCACAAACTGAAATCCCAAAGCCCTCTGGGCACACAGCTGCTTTTCTGAGCTGAAATTCAACTCCAGTTGAGAAACAGGTCAACTTTTCTAAAAAGATTTCTTTTTCACATGCCTTAAATAAAAATTCCTTTCCCTCACTTGTCATTTTCCAGATTTAATGGCTCTGTTGGCCTTCCTCTCATTTAGGCCATGAGCACTGACTGCATGTCTGCTACGGCCAGGACTCCAAGGGAGGCACCCTAGGGAACACAGATGACCACAGCACAGTGACACCCTCAGGGAACACACACGGGGAAGGCAAGATGATACAATCGCAGCCTTCACACAGAAAAGAACTTGGCATCCATACCCCGTCCCATTTCTAGAAAACAACGATGCTGAGTCAGTAACATTTACCGAACAGCCTGCAGTGTGAAGGCAGGCACGAGGGGGCTCCATGCGGGGAAGAGCACCTTCAGAAGGGGGCATGCAAGCAACATAGAGGCAGGAGATGCCCCCACGCACAAGGGCCAGCCTGGGGGTCTGCAGAAATGCCCATGCATCTGGGAGGAGGGAGAGAGAACAAGATACTTAAATGCTCCTAAATGAATAGAAGCCTCCCAAAAACCTCCCCCGAAATGGGGCAGGGATTTACAAAAGACCAAACCGAGCATGCGCAGTTACCTGAGCATAGTGCCACGAGAGCGAGCTATCGAGGAAGAAACAGGGTCCCTAGAAGCCTGAGCCTCTACTCCCAGCTCTGCGACTCATTCACCCTATGACCTTGGTGAAGGCTCTTAGCTTCTATGAGCCACAAGAGAATCACTGGAAAACAGAAGATATGAAAACTGCTCTGTCTTTCACAGAACTGCTGAGGGAATAAAATCAGATAATGGATTTTAAAATTCTCTTAATTACGAAGCAAAATACAAATGTATGAAATCATTCTTACCATTAATAACAGCACTGTAAAATTAAGAGCAGAGTTAAGACCACAGCATTTTCCACCCCCCTACTCCCGAGAGAAATAGTGAGTCCAGCTGATGTATTCGGGCAACCCCAGTATCTAGGCTTCGAGAGCCTCAAACAGCTCATGAACTCTGACAATATCACTCCAGCCCAGTGCTCATTAAGTTCTCCAAGAGAGCCAACTGACAGAAAATACTACAGCTTTTTCAGCTGGGCTTGAAGCCCTCCAAGCTCACAGCACAGCTAAACAATGAAGAAGAGGTTTTCTGCCACTAGGCTCAAAAGCTGGCTTTTGTAGATTCCCATAGACAGAACATTCAAGGCCAGGCGTGGCGGCTCACACCTGCAATCCCAGCACTTTGGGAAGTCGAGGTGGGAGGATCACCTGAGGTCAGAAGTTCAACAACAGCATGGCCACTATGGCGAAGCCCCGTCTCTACTAAAAATACAAAAATTAGCCGGGCATGCTGGCGGGCACCTGTAATCCCAGCAATTCGGGAGGCTGAGGCAGGAGAATCGCTTGAACTCAGGAGGCTGAGGTTGCAGTGAGCTGAGATCACGCCACTGCACTCCAGCCTGGGCGACAAGAGTGAAATTCCATCTCAAAAAAAAAAAGAGCATTCTTTTTTGCTGATGTTAAATTTCCTGTGCTTAACACAGAAATCATACAACACTGAAATCCTGAAAAACATATCATAAAAAGCATTTAGTGACTGAAAAGACATTCAATATAACCTGTAACAGTGAGTTCCCCTACTCTTTCCAGCCAGCTCCACTAATGCTGTGACCCTTAACAATGCTTTCACTAACACAGAGGAAAATTAATAGGATCGCTTACCCCTCCTCAGCTGACAGCTAAAGCAGTGCTTCTCCCTGGGCTCACTAAAGACGACCTTTACCCAAAACCAGGCTGCAACGACCCCGTAAATGTTGACTAACAATTTCAAAATTCCCATGTTCTTTGTCCACTCCTAAGGAAGATGAACTAAAGCCAGGTGTCTCCAAGTCAGAACTAACAGAGGCCTTAAACATCAGATGGCCCATCCCCTTCTTTCACAACCGGGGGATCTAAAGCCGAGATTATGGAAGAAAACAGCCTGTTTAGTAACAAAGTGAAAACCAAAGCCTAGTCACCTAACCTCTGGTCCAGAACTCCTGCAGCAATCCAGCACCCATACAGGATGAGTCTCCCTAACCAGAAACTCCGAAATCCACAACTTTTTGAGTGCCGACGTGACACTCAACGAAATGTTCGTTGGAGCAGCTCAGACTCTGGATTTTTGAATTCAGGATGCTCAACCAGCAAGTATAATACAAATATTCAAAAATCCAATAATGTAAAAAAAATCTGAGACACTTCTGGTTCCAAGCAGTTTGGATGAGGGATATTCAACCTGCATTTTTTCTTTTTTTTCCCTCTAATGAAGGAAATTTAAAATGAGGCCAGAGCAAAGGCATTCAATCCATACTAAAGCCATTCAATAGTTTAATTAGTACCCATTTAAAGTTAAGTGCTACCCACAGATATTTAAAAGGATGAATACATACATGCCTATAATCCCAGAACTTTGGAAGGCTGAGGCAGGAGGATCACCTGATGTCAGGAGTTCAAGACCAGCCCGGCCAGCATGGTGAAACTCCATCTCTACTAAAAATGCAAAAATTAGCCGGGCCTGGTGGCTCACACCTGTAATCCCAGCTACTCGGGAGGCTGAGACATGAGAATCACTTGAACCTGGGGGGCGCACGTTGCAGTGAGCCAAGATCACACCACTGTACTCCAGCCTGGACGACAGAGTAAGACTCTGTCTCAAAATAATAATAATAATAATAATTTAAATTGTGTTTTCACATGGAGCCTATGTTCCCAGAACACAAGCTCTGCCCTATGCTCCAAGGGCACACAAGGTGCCCCTTTATCTTAATACTCACCATATTGCATGGCAGCCGTTGGCGCGTGTCTGTACATCACACTAGACTTCCTGCGCATGAGGCAGGGATCATATATTATTACCTCTCTATCCCCAATGTCTGGCCTAGAAGACACTCAGTAAATGATTACTGAACTAAGTCAGTTACTAAGACATTTTAAACTTGTATTAACAAAATTGATTGAATAAGTTTGCCAATGCAGCGTTCATACCACACAGCTTAAATCTCAACCTGCGGATTTATCTTGTGTTCTGCTAGATTATCACCTATTAACATTCAGGAGGCACCTAATATGTGCTAGGCATTACTAATTGCTGGGGACCTAGCAGTGACAAAGCAACATTCCTTGTTCAAAGAGAAGTTCTAGTGAAAAGAGGAATAGAAGGAATAGGCTAGATTGATGAGAGAGCTAAGAAAAGGACAGGCTGCCATGGGAAGCACCTGATCTTGTCTGGATGGTACACAGTTAACGAAGTCTGGGTGCTTCGTACAGCGTAAGATCATCTCCTCCAAAGAAGCTAATGAAGCTTTGATTCCCCAGTACCAGAAGTCACCACAAAGGTGCGTACAGCCACATGCTTAGTGTAGGAAGTGAAACCAAACAAACAAACAAAGTTCCAACTTCCAGAGGCAACGGTCCAATTATGAAATCCTCTGGCTACGTTCAATTGAAATTCAAGGTATTCAAGAGGCCAATATTTAAGTGATAAATTAACCCAACCACTTAAAACTAAAGTAGTCTTTGGTTCAAGGGGTAAGGGTATACTACCTTTTACAAATTTATTAGCTCTTAATATTTACATTAAAATATTATGATGACGGTGTAATAATAACTTCACTGAGTAGTTACCATGTGTTAGGCACCAAACTAAGCACTTTACACACACATTTGCACAATCCTGTGAGATGATAATGACCCCTTGTCATCCCATTTCACAGATGAAAGTCAGGTTTATATAAGCTTAAAAACTTGCCCCAAATGACACAGCTAGTTAGCAAAACCCAGGCAGCCTGACTCCATAGGCCTTGCTTAAAGAAGTAATATTTATAAACTGTCCAGCACAGTGGTGGTACAAACAAGAGTTCAATAAATGCCTAAAGAGTACTTCATACCCAAAATCGTTTCCCGCCAACCAAACTAGACTTACTCTGGTTCTGCATAACCAACTGTCAAATTATTGTTCCATGAAGAAAAGGTGGAATGGGTAGAGATCATGATAGAGTGAATAACTGGTAAATATACTTCATGGCAGGTAGTAACAGGATGTGGCACTTAGGCTATTTCCACATTTGTTTGCATAACACTTTTTTTCACAGTTCTAAAGCACAAGAGCCATTCTAAGCTGGTGAAAGCATAAGGCATGTCTACGATCCAGGACTCCAATTCACTGTGGATCAGTGGATCTCAACCTTTACGGTATATCAGAACCACCTGGGGGTTTTTAACAGCACTATAGCTGCCCAGGCTCCATTCCTGCAGATTCTATTTCAACTGGTCTGGAGTAAGCACGCATGCTTTTTTCACAGCCCCCCAGACGCAGCTAGGTTTGCAAACCACTGTCCAAGACGATCTCACACTTCTGTTCAGTTCAACACACACTCATTGAGATTCTAAGAAATACAAAAGTCGGAAGCAGAAAATTGAGCAAGTCAGCCTCCACTCCCTAAGTAATGACTGGGGCAACAGAATCCAATACTCACGAGATTCATGCCAGTCCAAACCAACTAAATTGCAGGGCTGACAGACCAAAAGGAGAACTGCTAGAGCTTGTCATACAAAACTACTCTCCTCTGTCTTCACCGGTCAGTAGCCTACGAGCCGACGCTGAATGCCATCCGACATGCAGCGCCCAGTCTCCTGTTCCAGTCTGACGCCAGCTGTCACACTCCTACCACAAGCCTACTAAGTGCCACATGTGCTATGATGCTCCCTCATCTCACTCACCATAGACATCCCTTGCTGGAGGTGAGTAGCAGTGCACAGACAGAAAATCACGGAGGCCTAGCTGGAGGTTGAGACCCTGCGGAATTCCCACTGCAGTGAGGGCATGCTTGAGAGGGACCCCATCGGTCTGGGCCCTCCATGCCGCTCGTCCTCATGTAACCACTCCCAGTTACCAGAGCAGCCAGGGTGGATTGTCTTCCTCTCACTGATTTTCAGCCCCTTGGCTGACCCAGCATTCCCCAGAAAGCTATGGAGATCCTGCCAAGCATCTAGAGTGCCATCAAAGCCATAAATGCCATGGGACACACAGCCCATCTGTCTCTAATGGATCTTTTACTTGTCATGCTGGTCATTCTCTAAGAGCAGATGGGTTAAAAAAGAGGCTTGGCAAGTTACCACGAAATGACCCCTCCACTCCTCCTCCCTTTGGGAGGCTGAAACGGCTGGATCTAGCGAGCAGTCAGGCCAGCCTTCTTCCCCCACTCCCTGGCTATTCACTGTGAAACCCTAAGGAGCCACTAGACAATCCCACCAAACTATCCAGGCGAGGAGACAGCCGCCTCCTAGTCCTAGCTAGCTTGGGAGGCTGAGGCAGAAGAATGGCATAAACCTCTCGAGGCCTTTCAAACTTGCAGTGAGAACCAAGATCTGTGCCAGCTGTACTGCACCCTGGGCCTCGCCCATATTGCAGGCATGTACAACACAGGCTCTCAGTGGTATCATCAGGCAGAGCTACGAATGTGCTTTCCATTGTTTTCATACAACGATTCCAGAACCGCTATTCACACAGCTCCACTTCTCACACATGCGACGTGCTTCACGGATTACACAGCATTTTCACCATGCCCCTCATCCGCTCCTCCCAGCAGCCTTGTGTGATCCCTTGAGTATGCTTCCTCATCTCCATTTCCTAAGAAATGGAGTTTCTGAGGTTATGAAATCAAAACTTTCCCAAGAACATCCAGCTAGGAATAGAACCAGGATATGAGGGCTTCTGATTCTAGAACCAGTATTTGTGCCACTGTTCCACATGGGCCCCTCCAGGGATTTCTGCCTGATCTTAAAATGCAGACAGCAAATCCGTCTCTCTAGAGTCCTGGGGTTCCCAATAGACAAGAAGTCAAACTTCTAACAGAAAGCTTGTACTTATTTGGAAGCCTACTGGGGATATTTCTTTTAAGTTAGTTTGTTCATGTTTTGGAAAGATTGTTCCAATGGCAATGCGGGGTATGAAGTGTAGAAAGGATTCCATGATGAGGCAGAGAAACAATTCAGTGGCTCTTACAACAGTTCAAATGAGGCATGAGGCGCAACCAGAAAGGACAGAGGGAAAATGCATTGGAAAGCAATGCAAAATGAAGTCCACTCAGACCCAGGATAGAAAAAAGGGGATTAAGCATGATGGTGGTTTCTAGTTTAAAAGACTGATGAACAAGGATGTCGCTAACTACTGCAGAGAGGTATCCGGGGCCTGGGTGCACCAGTTTGTTTAACCATTCACCTGCTGAGCAGTCTCCGGGCTGTTTCCAGTTTCTAGCCTTTATAAATAATGCTGCTATGAACAGATACATAGAGGCTTTTGTGTGAACATAAGTCTTCATTTCTCTGGGATAACTGCCCATGAATGTGAGTGCTGCGTCCTATGGCAATTGCACGTTTAGTTTTTAAGAAACTGTCAAACTGTTTTTCAGAATGGCTGTACCATCTTCCATTCCCACCAGCCAAGTGTGAGTGATCCCGTTTCCCCGCATCCTCACATGCATGGTTTTGTTTCTACTTTTTATTTTAGCCATTCTGACACGTGTATAGTGACGTGGCTTTAGTGTGCATTTTTCTGATGGGTCATGACGTTGAACATCTTTTCATGTGCTTATATATCTGAAATGTCTCTTCTGGTCTTTTATTCATTTTCAAAGTAGATGGTTTGGTTTCACAGCTGAATTTTGATACTTCTTTATAAATTATAGATATGAGTCCTTTATCAGACATGTGGTTTGCAAATAGTTTCTCCCAGTCTCTAGCTCCTCTTTTCATCTTTATTTTGCATTTTACATTTTGGTCCATGATCCATTTTGAGTTAATTTTTGTACGAGGTATGAGGTTTAGATCAGAGTTCAGGTTTTCTTCCTATGTATAATCAGGCAGCTAGTAATTTTTTTAAAGAGACAAGGTCTCACTCTGTCACCCAGGCTGAAATGCAATGACAAGATCAGAGCTCACTGCAGCCTCGACTCCTGGGCTCAAGTTATCCTCCTGCCTTAGCCTCCTGGAGTAGCTGGGACCACAGGCAGGTGCCACCATGCCCAGTTAATTTTTTTAGTTTTTGTAGAGACAGCGTCTTGTGCCATGTTACCCAGGCTGGTCTGGAACTCCTAGGCTCAAGTTATCATCCCACTTACATGGGGCCAGGCAGTGGCACATGCCTGTAATCACAGCACTTTGGGAGGATGAAGCAGGAGAATCACTTGAACCCAGGAATTCCAGATCAGCCTGAGCAACAGAGGGAGGCCCTGTCTGCAAAAAATTTTAAACATTAGTTGGGCATGGTGGTGTACACCTGTGGTCCCAGCTACTTGGGAGGCTGAGGTGGGAGGATCTCTTGAGCCTATGAGGCTGAGGCTGCAGTGAGCCATGATCGCACCACTACACTCCAGCCTGGGAGAAAGTGAGACCCTGTCTCCAAAAAAAAAAAAAGCTAGAGCATCACCCATATTAAAGACAGGTATTGTCTTTTTGAAAATTTAATTACAGTTATATAATGGACATGTAAAATGTCCAGTTTGAAAGTTTGAAAATATATAACTCTAAGTATTCTTACCTTAAAATTCTGATTCTTATCTAAGATATCACATACTGTTTACAGAAGTATCACAATGCCTGGACAACAACTAAAAATGTGTAAGAGGAAGAAAAATGAGCATGTATGCCTATTAATTAAGGTACATTTCCCCCTTATTACATAAAAAAAGTCATCACGGCAAACCCCTGTGACTGTATCTAAAGCAAGCCTACAGTTTTACTTCTCTGTATTATAAAATGCAAGGCTAAAATTCAAATACTAAACATTTCCTGAAGCCAAGGGTAGTTTACTTAAAATAAATGCCTAAGGTCTATATCAAAAATATGAAAAAGCTAGCTACACTTCATTGCCATTCCAATCTAAGTTCAGCTTTTTTAAATTGACACATAATTGTGTACTGTACATATGTATGGAGTACACAGTGATGTTATAATACATGTAATGTATGTGATCAGCATAATTAGCATATCCACCATCTCAAACATTTATCATTTCTTTGTGTTGGTAACGTTCAATGCCCTTCCTCCAATTATCTGGAACTTTTTTTTTTTTTTTTTTTTTTTTTTGAGACAAAGTCTTGCTCTGTTGCCCAGGCTGGAGTGCAGTGGTGTGATCTCGGCTCACTGCAACATCTGCTTCCTAGGTTCAAGCTATTCTCCTGCCTCGGCCTCCCTGGTAGCTGGGGTTACAGGCACCAACCACTATGCCCGGCTAATTTTTGTATTTTTAGTAGAGATGGGGTTTCTCTACACGTTGGCCAGGCTGGTCTCAAACTTCTGACCTCAGGTGATCCACGCACCTCAGCCTCTCAAAGTGCTAGGATTACAGGCATGAGCCACCGCGCCCAGCCTGAAACTATATATTCCTGTTAACTATAGTCATCCTATATTATAGAACACTAGAACTTATTCCTATCCAGCTATAATTTTGTATCCTTTAACAAATTTCTCCCTATCTCCCTCTTCCCCCACCCTTCTCACCCTCTAGGATCCTCTGTCTGCTTTCAACTTCCATGAGGTCCACTCTTTTTTGCCTTCCACATAAGAGAACATGTGGTATGTAACTTTCTGTCCCTGGCTTATTTCACATAATATCTTCCAGTTTCATCCACGTTGCTGAGAATAACAGGACTTCATCCTGTGTTATGGCTGAATAGTACTCCACTGTGTATAAAGACCACATTTTCTCTATCCATCATCTGCTGTTGGACACCGAGGCTGATTCCGTATCTTGGCTATGGTGAACAGTGCTGCAGGAAACCCAGAGGTGCAGATGCCCCTCCGACACTGGCTTCCTTTTCTTTGGGTGTCTACACTGTAGTGGGACTGCTGGATCACACTGTAATTTCATTTGCAGTTTTCTGAGGAACCTCCATACTGTTTGCCATAGTGGGTGCCCTAGCTTACTCTTACTCTTTTTTCTCATTGAGAGAGTCTCACTGTTGCCCAGGCTGGAATACAGTGGTGCAATCTCGGCTTGCTCACTGTAGCATCCGCCTCCCGGGTTCCAGTGGTTCTCATGCCTCAGCCTCCTGAGTAGCTGGGATTATGGGCGCCTGCCACTGCACCTAGCAAATTTTTGTATTTTTTAGTAGAGATGGGGTTTCACCACGTTGGCCAGGCTGGTCTTGAACTCCTGGCCTCAAGTGATCCACCCACCTCAGCCGCCCAACAGTGCTGGGATTACAGGTGTGATCCACCGTGCCCAGATACTTTTTGTGTTTTTAGTAGAGACAGGGTTTCACCATGTTGGCCAGGCTGGTTTCAAACTCCTGACATCAGGTGATCTGCCCGCCTCGGCCTCCCAAAGTGCTGGGATGTCAGCGTGCGCCCCGCGCCCAGCCAGCTGCTCTAGTGTACACCCCCCTACAGTGTGTAAGAGCTCCCTTGTCTCCAATCCTCACCAGCACTTGTTATTTTTTGTCTTTTTGATAATACTCATCCTAACAGGTGAGATGATACCTCACTGTGGTTTTGATTTGCATTTCTCTGATTATAAGTGATACTGAGCATTTTTTTTCACATAGTTTTTAGCCATTTGTATGTCTTCTTTCAAGAAATGTCTGTTCGGTTGGGTGTGGTCACACAAACTTGTAAGCCCAGCACTCAGAACGCTAAGGCAGGAGGACAGCTTGAGCCTAGACCAGCCTAGGCAGCATAGCGAAACCCTAGCTCAAAAAAAAAAAAAAAAAAAGAAGAAAAAAGAAATATCTGTGTCTGTTCAGCTTTCTGACCTCCAAAAATTAACAGCCCATTTTGGAATCGGACGACCTGCCTGATTCAGACAATCTGTGTTTGGTTCTACTCTGCTACTTCCTATGTGACTTTGGGAAGTTCCCTTAGCCACTTTGAGCTCAACTTCCCCAACATTAACCAGGAAGTAGTACCACCTGCCTCTGCTGGTTAATGCTGAGGACTGAAAGGAGAACCTCCACAACGCCACTTGACAATGCCGCCTGGCGGAAGCCCCTCAATGCGGGGTTGGTAGGATCATCTGAAGCCAAGTACAACCTTCCTTTCCACTGTCCCAGGCTCACTCTGCATGCGATTAGCAAGGAATAGCAAATAAAGGAAACCAAAATAATTGCTTAATTTTTAATAAGAAATGTTTAAAAAGTGGGGGTGGAGGAAAAACAGGAGGAGGGGGGAGGAAAAGCAGCCGGTCACAAGTTCTAGTCCAGGGCTCATCCCCGGCCGCCTCATTCACCAATCACCAGTCCCCACCTCCTGGGGAGGGGTACTTTCTCGGCTGGCTTCACCCACATGGAAGGCACTGCCACAGGTGTTCAGAAACCAGGAGCACCTTGAAATGGGCAATGTGCTTTGGGTAGGAGACCTACAATTTCCCCAAAGAAACCACGGCACAAAAGTGACCCACATAGGAGGCACCAACGACTGTAAATACTTGGTGGCAAAAACTGATGTCATACCTTCTGTACAGGAGACACACACCCAAATAAAACTTGCCAAAATAGCAGAGAGAAAAACACAGCAGACATCCAGTGCCGTTCTGTTACAGAAATATTTATATCCCAAAGCCAGGGACCTCTCTGGAACACTGTCTTTATTTCCACGTTTCATGGAAGATGTTTGAGTGCACTCACGGGTGTCTCAACAAACTTCCAGTCCCTGCTCTAAACCCTGTGGCTCCTCAGCAAAACCCAAAAACAAGTATCAGTTTTCCTTCCAAATGGGAAATTTCCTGACCTAGCGAAACCAGCATCAAAACCACTTATTATGAGACAGTTGATTACAGGCGAAGCCCTCTAGTCCAGGATGACGCCCCTCCTGCAGGAGCGGGAAGGATGGGCACAGCACTGGCCTGCCAGACCACATCTCCAGGCAGTTTGAAACCATGGCTGCTCAGGTGAGCCATGACAAAAATCAAAACCAAGTATCTCTGAAAAGTGTACATGTCAAGAACCAGACCTCGGACCAGACTCAGCAGAAATGGATGTTGCAAGGTTTGTTCAGACACCTCCTCTCCATGCCCCCTCTCCCCGGGACCTCCCTCCTTTCACTAGGGGCCCAGGGCCAATGGACCGCTCCCTTTACCTCTAGTCCAGTGCATTTTCAGGAACAGCTCCCAGACTGTACCAGACCCTGAAATGTATTCACTGAATGCACTATTTCTTGAAATGATCATAAATCACCTGACTATAACAATAATTGTTTTAAAAGTGTTCTCTCTCTCTGTTGGGAATCGTGCCATGAGTTTGAGCAAGCAGCTTTGCTTCTCTCTACTGCAATTCTATCATTTGCACAATGTTAACAATTACTGTGTTCACCCATAGCATTGTTGTAAAAACCCTTAAGACCCACTTCATGTAGCCTGCCTGGAGCACAGACCCTGTCACGTGGTAAATGCCCACTGAAGGTGAGTTATCTGTAGCTATTATTACCTAGCACTCCAGCGAACAAAAGAAGTCGATCAGGTCTCATTGTATCACCATGAAAGGATGTCCACGTAGACTGCGGAGTGGGAGTGGGGGGACTCAATGTTTATCAGGCACTATTTTGTTTTTTACAAAGTGTACATATATATTTGTAGGTACACTGGAAAAGATCTGGAAGGAAATACACCCAGTGTTAATAGTGACTACCCCAAAGACACATTCATCCAAACACACAACAGAAAAATATTCACTTTCTTTCTGTCTTCCATAGCATTTGAACTATTTTCAATAAGCATCTATGGCTTTTGTAAAGTTTTTGAAAGGAATTTATTGCATTTTTTTCTGGAGAAAAAAGCAGGAACATGAAAAAAGTGGAAACAGAAGGTAAAATGGAATGGGACTCAATGGAATTGAGTTCAAGCCAGGCTCAGCAGGCACACGAACCACGCACCTCTCACTACAACTCAACACCAGCTCTCTCTTCTCTTGGTCCAATGGCCCAAGACTTAGAGATAAAATGTCTATTGTGATCACATCAATCACACCAAGGAGCTTGGAACCACCCTTCCAAACTCCTCTGGTTCTGTGTACCTGCTGGGGGCTGTTAGCTTTCCTCCTGTGTCTTTGGCTGTCCTGTAATCCCCTAGTGGTGGAAATGCACCCTGACACTTAGCCATCATCCCCACAACACTCAGCACCACAAAGAGACCAGGGCAGTGATGCCCACTCGGACTGTGATTCTACTTATAAAGCAAAGGACCAGGGGCCAGATGCGACTTGTCTTTGGTAACTCACCAGCTGTTGCTTGAACCAGAACAAAGCCAGGTCTCCTGATGCCCAGAGAAGAGCTAGTGCCTGTCCCCCTAGAAATGTGGTGAAAATGTTTTGCTTGCTGTGAAAAGATGAACTACTGGAGAAGATGGGTGCAACTTCTCATGGAGCCGCTCGGCCCAGATCACCAGGAAACAGGCTGCCGAATGAGACACTAGGCCCAGATCACCAGGACACAGGGCTGCCGAATGAGACACTCGGCCCAGATCACCAGGAAACAGGGCTGCCAGATGAGACACTCGGCCCAGATCACCAGGAAACAGGGCTGCCGGATGAGACATGGGGCCCAGATCACTAGAAAACAGGGCTGCCGAATGAGACATGGGGCCCAGATCACTAGGAAACAGGGCTGCCGGATGAGACACTCGGCCCAGGTCACTAGGAAACAGGGCTGCCGGATGAGACACTAAGCCCGTCCACCGGAAAGGAAATCTGGCTGGGCAGTGGAGGGAAATTCACACAGGTTACCCCGGCCCAACAGCAGCAACAACATGAACAAAACAAAAAATACCTAACTGGAAAGTCGTAGCCTGGCTAGCAAATTCGAAACAGAGCCACAATCTCTTAGCAGCACACATCACTGCAACACAGAGTTTCAGTCAGTGTGTGCACACTTTAAGTAGAAATGTAAAATGTCCGTGTTTTTGGAACAAGGGGGCTATTTTTGTGTGTGTGTGATGTTAAACAAAACAGCTGAGAAGAAACTGTTGGCAAGGAAATAGAAATAGGTGCCCTTACACGTTGACAGTGAGATAACAGTATGGCCCTAAGGGAAGGGAATCCAGCAACACCCATCAACATTTAAAATGCGCAGAACCCTGGATCCCACAATTCCATTTCTAGCAATGCATCCTATGAACATATTCACGCAAATACGCAAGAATTACGTACAACTCAGCATTGATTAATCCAAACGGTTGGGAACAACCTAAATACTTACCAGTGGGGAACTGGTGGAGAACAATGTTTATCTTATGCCAACATCTATGTTTTTAAAAAGAAGACATATAGGCTGGGCACAGTGGCTCATGTGTGTAATCCCAGCACTGAGAGGCTGAGGCAGGTGGATCATGAAGCCAAGATATCCAGACCATCCTGACCAACATGATGAAACCCCGTCTCTACTAAAAATACAAAAATTATCTGGGTGTGGTGGTGCACGCCTGTAGTCCCAGCTACTCAGGAGGTTGAGGCAGGAGAATCGCTTGAACCCAGGAGGTGGAGGTTGCAGTGAGCTGAGATCACGCCAGCCTGGTGACAGAGCAAGACTGTCTTGGAAAGACAAACAAACAAACACAAACTGGCAACAGTGGTCACAGGGCGGTGATGGGAGTAGGACTTCCTTTCACTCTCCAGGACCTTTTGAATGCCGCTCATATTACATATTCAAACTCTATGACTACAGTAAATATTTTCAAAGTAACTATGAAAAACTGGGGGAATAATAATATCTAACACACAGGACTGCTGTATAATTAAAGGATGAAAAACATTAAGCACTATCAGAGTTCAAAGGAAGAAAGATTAATTCTAGCTTGGATGTCAGAGCGGGGATCATGTAAAGGAAGTGAGTATTTCACGTCTTGAAGGATGGAGAAGATTTAAAGAGGCAGAAGTGTGGAGATGATGTCCCAGATGGAGATAAGAACAGAGGCGAAGACGATGTCCCAGATGGACATAAGAACAGAGGTGAAGACGATGTTCCAGATGGAGATAACAACACAGGTGAAGAAGATGAAGAGATGAGAAGGTATAAATTCTAAGTGCAGTTCTCAGGCTGGGCTTCAGAACAGGACTTAGGCAACAAGCTGGAGTGCAAGGCTGATGGTGGGAATGGAAACACTGAAACCCAAACTTGCATATCACGCCCAGATCATAAGCCTTGAATGCCAAGCCAGGGAACCCGTCCTCGATCTTAACAACAAAAAATCACTGGGCCAGGTGCGGCGGCTCATGCCTGTAATCCAGTGCTTTGAGAGGCTGAGGCGAGAGGACTGCTTGAGGCCAGGAGTTTAAAACCACTCTGGACAACACAGCAAGACTCTGTCCTTACAAAAAATTAAAAAATTAGCTAGGCAGGATAGCAAACCTGTAGTCCCAGCTACTCAGGAGGCTGAGGCAGGAGGATCACTTGAGCCCAGGAATTTAGGGTTACAGTGAGCTGTGATGGCGCCTGCATTCCAGCCTGAGCAACAGAGCAAGGGCATGTCTCAAAAATCAAATAAAATGAAATAAAATCACTAAAAGTTTGTATAAAGTATAAAATCATACCATATATGATTTAATCCAGATATATAATATAAATTAGAGGGGGAAAAGAGAAATTAGGAAGCTATTATAAGAAGACAAGACTCAACTAAGACATGAGCAAAAGCCCTGGGCTCACAGCGCTATCTTTATATAAAGGAACGAACTACCACATTTATTTTCATGGCATCACCAACTTAAATACAGACTACATTATTCTGGAACCATCTCTGCATCAGTCAAATCAGATGGCCATAATACCATAGGCAAATACCATAAAAAACACCATAGGCTGTGTGGTTTAAACATTACTTTATTTGTCCAAGATCAAGGTGTCGGCCAACTCAGTTCTGGGACAGGGACTTCTTCCTGGCTTGCAGACAGCCACCTTTCTTCTTGTTTCCTCACACCAGGGCAGTGGGAGCTCTCTGCTTTCTCCTCATCTTTTTTTTTGAGACAGAGTCTCGCTCTGTCACCAGGCTGGAGTGCAGTGGCACAATCTCAGCTCACTGCAACCTCCGACCCCCTGGTTCAAGCAACTCTCCTGCCTCAGCCTCCCGAGTAGCTGGGATTACAGGCACATGCCACCACACCGAACTAGTTTTTGTATTTTTAGTAGAAACACGGTTTCAGGCTGGTCTCAATCTCCTGACCTCGTGATCTGCCCACCTCGGCCTCCCAAAGTGTTGGGATTACAGGTGTGAGCCACCACATCTGGCCTGGTTTCTCTTCTTCTAAGGGCACTCTCATGACCTCATCTAACCCTAATCACCTCCCAAAGGTCCTACCCCCTAAAACCATCACACTGGCAGTTAGGGCTCCAGTACAAGAATCTGGGGGAGACATGCACATTCAGTTTATAACAATGTCTTTTCAATCCTGTTGAAAAAACAACCAAATGAGTAGGCGAAGAAGTACCTTATATGTAAACAACTCAGGACTTTTCATATTTCTGCTAACACATTAAGGTCAATTTAAAATGTCTGATAACAAGAGTCAGAAGCAGAGATAAATGAAAGTTAGTTACTCTGCATTTTAGGCCCACATTGAGCTGTCTTTCAATGACATTGTGGCACAAAGAACACTGCTTTCTATTCCTGGTTTTGCCACCAAAAAAGCTGGAACATTTCCCTGTGTTTCCATTTATCTCTAAAATCATGGGGCTGACGTAGCAGATCGCCAAGGTCCCTTCCATTCACAAATTCCACAAATAACTTCCTACCAACAGAGGCTACACAAATAAACTACACTGACGAGGGGGAAAGCTAACACTAGCAAACAATGAGATGCACACAAGACAAGACGTATAGAGAACCGGATCAACCACAAACTGGTGGACGATGAGCCGGCGGTGCATAAAAACACATTCCCTAAGGATGGACAGAGAGGCAATGGCGCCGAGGTAGTATTGTTGAAGATTTCCTATTTTAAATCTTCAAGATAAATGGCCCAATTGTTTATATTCATTCTGATTAAATGTGAACGTGAAAACTTCCTCCAGGGGACACAGACATCTAAAAAGTTCCCAATGTATCCAATTTGTCATTTGATATTTTTAATGACAAGAAAAATGAGAGACTGAATATACAAACAGACCATGCCTGATCATATGTATAAAGACAGAACTCAGACCACAACCTGTAGCTGCCCACCCAGGAAACCAATCCCCTATCTACAGTCAACAGCCAGGAGGCCAGCCAGGCTAGCACATCAGACAGGAAGCCAGACTGCTCTCTCTCCACAACCCAGAAACCAAACCACAACTCTGCCCCACGTGGCCAGGATTTGACTCAAAACTAACAGCCATCCTGATTTTGGCCCCCGTTTCCCAGTTAGGATCATTCAGAGAAAGCCAAATACGCCCCTAACCAATCACATAGGACACCCCGCTTCTGCACAGCCACGTCCAGCCCCCACAACAGCCTCCACTGGGAGCCGTTCTTTTCCATCCTGAAGCTTCCCCGCTCCCCATCTGCCACTCACTTGCATGTCAGTCTCTCCCACATGCAAGTGACGGTGCCGACTCCCTTGCCACAGCAGCTCCGAGAAAGTCGCCTCTGCCTGTCTCATGTGGGCGGCCTTCCTTTATTTCCCCGAAAGAATAAGTCTTAAATGAGGGGCTTCTCTCTATATGGCCAAGCTATACAATTCAGAAGCCCAGCATGGCAGATTCCAAGCCTGGAAAGACCATACACCCCTCAGGTCCTCTTTCCACAAAACACAGATTCCTTCACTTCTTCAGTCACTCCGACCAACCAGGGAAGGAACCACGTGTTATGGAAAGATCAAGGGCCTTGAAGTCAAACTTCTGAGCTCATCAAGTACTTCATCTTTCCATTTAAGAGATTACGTGGCCTTGGCCAGGCGTAGTGACTCACACCTGTAATCCCAGCACTTTGGGAGGCTGAGTCAGGCGGATCACTCGAGGTTGGAAGTTCAAGACCAGCCTAATCAACATGGAAAAACTCCGTTCCTACTAAAAATACAAAATCAGCCTGGCGTGGTGGCGTATGCCTGTCATCCCAGCTACTCGGGAGGCTGAGGCAGGAGAATCACTTGAACCTGGGAAGCAGAGGTTGTGGTGAGCCAAGATCGCACCATTGCACTCCAGCCTGGGCAAGAAGAGCAAAACTCTCTCAAAAAAAAAAAAAAAAAAAAAAAGACACGATCTTGAATAATAATCTTAACTTCTCTAAGCCTCTATCTTCATCTTCAATAAAATAATTTTACCTCCAAGATTGCATTAAATGGAATCCCATATGTAAAACAGCTGACAAATATTAGGGGCCCAACAGCTGTGCACTTCTACTGCTGCCCCACTTTACCCCAAGGGAGAAGCCCAAGACGTCCAGAAAAAGCCTGTTGATCCCTACATCTCAGCATCCTGAGTGGTACCCAGACTTACCGGGGTCGCCCAAATACAAGACATGTTTTGATTTTTCAACTTACGTACACATGGCTTCTAACGTTCACCATATATGATCCATAATTTAGAAGAGATTTTCCCACACTACCCCGCGGTTCTATTTTAGCAGACTTAGATGTGCCATAATAGCTCACTCTCTTAAGCCCTCTTCAGTATCAAAAACAAAACTTTAATCTGTAACACAGTTATCAGCAGTGAAAGTGGAAAAGGTACCTATGAGTCAAAATGACCCTCTGCCCCGCCCCGCCCCACCCTACAAAAAGCTGTTCAGGAGTATTTGGGCTGGTTATAAGAATGTTGTCTGTATTCCCAAGGACAGACAAACGCCTACCCTGGTTAGAAGCTGTGCTGCTCAGCCTCCAGGGTAGAAAGCTCCCCACACCCTCTATCCAAGGGGAAGAGAAGCAAATGGGGTGGCTAGGCTCCAGAATGTGGACTGTTTAGTGTGGTTTCTGCAGTCCAGGTCACCGCCATGGGTGAAGCTCTTCCTTCCTCCTTTTCCACCCAAGTGGCCAAGGTCCTATGGCTGCTGTGGGGCCTCTTCCCTATGAGTCAGCCCAGCCATTCCCCTTCCCGTTCCTTTTTTTTTTTTTTTGAGATGGAGTCTCACTCCGTCACCCAAGCTGGAGTGCAGTGGTGTAATCTTAGCTCACTGTTACCTCTACCAACTGGGTTCAAGCAATTCTCCTGCCTCAGCCTCCCAAGTACCTGGGATTACAGGCGCCCGCCACCACACCCAGCTAATTTTATATTTTTAGTAGAGACGGAGTTTCAACTTGTTGGCCAGGCTGCTCTCGAACTCCCGACCTCAGGTGATCCACCTGCCTCGGCCTCCCAAAGTGCTGGGATTACAGGCATGAGCCACCGCATCTGGCCGAGTCAGCCCAGCCCAGTAATTTTTGTTCTGGCAAAATTACTCTCTTCCACATCTACCTTCCAAGTAGCTAAATCAGAGATCTGGCCCTTGGGGCAGGCTTGAAGAATCCCTGTTTTTGGTCCTCAAGAGGTCCTACCAGGGTCTGGGACAATTCCAAGACTTGTGTTCTTAAAGAGGAAAGAAACCTCACATACACGGCTCTCGCAGAGCTCAGGCAGAGCTCAGGCAAGGCTTGGGAGGCGGCCCTAAGGTTTGGGTGTGCCATCTATGATAACAGCTAAGAGATCTGAAGCTAGCTGTCTGGGTTCCAACCTCAATTCCAACAGCGCTGGCTGTGTGATGTTAGACAACGTCCCCAGCCTCTCTGTGGTTCCGGTTCCTCACTGTAAAAGGGCCACAATAATAGAGCTGCTCTAAAAATTAAGTGAATTGGTGCATATAAGGTATTCAGAACAATGCTTGACACATGGGGGAGTTCAATAGACACGTATTGAACAGAGTGACTTAGCAATTAGTAAAGATACTCATGCAGGCCAGGTGCGGTGGCTCACACCTGTAATTCCAAAACTTTGGGAGGCTGAGACGAGAGGGTCACTTGAGTCCAGGAGTTTGAGACTAGCATGGGCAACACAGCAATATTCCATCTCTAAAACTGTGTGTAACATACATGTATATATATACTCATATATTTCCAGTGTATTTATAGTATACAAAATAGCTGGAATACAGACTTAACTATTCACAATGGTTACTTCTAGAGAGGGGGAATGTAAATTTCAGCTTTTTAGCCCACACATATATTCTTGTATCATCTGAAATATTTAAGCAAATTGTATGTATAAATTTGCCCCGAAACACAGCAGAACAATGTAGTTTTGACTCAAAAATCTTCAAATCATGATGGAATTGTTCTGTGAAAGTTATAGAGATGAAAAGCCTCCCTCCAGCCTAAATGCTCTTTCATATGACCTATATTACACACACCAATGCAGACGCCCCAATCCTTTCCACACTGTCACAAGAATTTTTCAGTGAACTGTATTCCCCTTTACAAACTAGATGATAGTTAGAGTTACCAGGCAAGAACGTGGATCCAGTTCTGCTTTTTCAAAGCCCAATGTTCCTCACATAATTGCAATGCATTCTTCAACCGGTCAACTGCCCCCAACACCTGAGCTCTCTGTTGTACACAACTCAGCGAGGCCTGGGAGAAAGCAGGTGCAAATTTCACTCACTCAGTAACAACACATCCCGCCTGATTCCTCTGCTGGGCTAGTTCTCAAGTCATCTTTTTCTAAGCTTTCATTCGGCTCTACCACACGTACCCAGGCTAGGTAAAATACTTTGCCAGGTTTTTTTTTTTTTTGAGATGGAGTTTCACTCTGTCGCCCAGGCCGGAGTGCAGTGACACCATCTCGGCTCACTGCAACCTCCGCCTCCTGGGTTCAAACGATTCTTCTGCTTCAGCCTTCCAAGTAGCTGGGACTACAGGCGCACCACCACACCCAGCTAATTTTTGTATTTTTAGTAAAGATGGGGTTTCACCATATTGGCCAGGCTGGTCTCAAACTCCTGACCTCGTGATCCACCCGCCTCGGCCTCCCAAAGTGCTGGGATTACAGGCCTGAGTCACCGCACATGGCCTACTTTACCAGTTTTACTCCTGAATTAAACCTGTTATTACTATCAATAATGTCAATCAGTGCCATTTCATTCACCGTATGACACACACACACAAAGCACTTCATACTCGCTCCACCTATCTGCTTTTCTGCAATGGCCACAGTGTTCCCCATCTTACTTGAGAGGCACAGAGAAAGACAACGACTTCTCCAAGGTTCTGTAATTCACAATCAGTGGCAGAACCAACATGCCCTACCAAGTCTGGCCAAAGCCTGTGTTTCAGCCACACCACCTGGTTGCTGCCTGTAAGGCTCAGTGGGCAAGTAACAGATCACTCCGATGGCAGAGGCTTCAGAAATGCCTTCCACCATGGTACAAGGGACGGTTCGCTCTCAGGAGGGGAGGCGGGGTGGGAATCAGCACACAGTTCTGCTAGGTTTCTCATGCAGGGCACAGACTACGTATTTTGTGCCTTGCTTTGCAGGTGAAATGTCTCCTGCCCCCTGTACAACAGCTTTCTTTGTCCTCTCCACATAAAAGTACAACTGAGTTCCTCAGGGGCAGGCAGTGATCACTGCCCTGTGCCACACCTGACTGATGTCCAAACAGG
Organism: Papio anubis; assembly: GCF_008728515.1. NCBI lineage: Eukaryota > Metazoa > Chordata > Mammalia > Primates > Cercopithecidae > Papio > Papio anubis. The sequence goes on along the minus strand of NW_022162923.1, from coordinate 68,103 downwards.
TGGACACACAAGCTCTTCTCTTATGGCCCAGGCTGCCCCCATCTGCTAAGCATCAAAAACTACACACAGGATTTGCAGAACATGAATGACAAGGAGGTGACTGCTTTATCTCTGTTGAAAACTTACTGCACTGTCCTAAAAAAGAGAATTCAGGAAAAGCTGAGCATTTGAGGCTGGCTGGCTGTAATCTTCAGCTGCTGAGAAAGCCTCAGCTGCTCAGTTCCACTGTGGAAATCCAACTCCTCCCTCAAAGTCCAACTCAAGTACACCTCCTCTGCGATGCCTGCCCCTTCCTCCCTTTCACAAGCACGTGCTCCCTCTGCAGTCCCAGAGCATTCTATCACCACCTCTGGAGCCACACTGTCCCAGCCTACAGCCAGCTCAGTGCGCAGCTGCGTCTCCCTGTGTGTACCTGCAGGCCCCACCTGGGCTGGAAGGCTGCCTTCTTCTCCTCCGCACAGAGGCAGCACTCAGGAACTACTGAAGGAGGGAGGGAGTGGAGGAGGAAGATCACCCAAGGGCCACAGGGAGTGGCCTGCAGCTCCCAGCAGGAACAGCCCCTGCCCTGCCAATCCGGAGGGGCTGGCTCTGTTCTCAGCAGGGCCGCTAAAAGCTCCGTTATAACAGCTCTAGGCCACAACGGTCAACTTGGTGTCAGGCCCTAGAGACACCAAAACTCCTAACAAATAAAGAGGCCGCGTATGCAGCATGCTGGTGAAAAGCACAGGCTTCGGAGTCAGAGCTTCAATTCCACTTATTATGTGACCTTGAGCAAGTTACTCAATGCATCAATCTCATTTTGTCACCGGCAAAATGAGGACATTATCTGCCACACAGTGTTGCTGAAAAAGTAAGAGAAGTGACAGACGCAAAGTGCTTGGCACTTACTTACTCTTACTGGTTTATTACAAAGAAGAGAACACGGGAACAGCCAAATGCAAGAGATGCACAGGGCACACCATGGGGCAGAGAGGTAAGGGCTCCCCTGCCGTCCCTGGAAATGCCACCTCCCCAGCACCAAATGAGTTCACCAAACCAGAAGCTCTCCAAACCCAATATTTAGAGGGTTTTATGGAGTTTTCATAACATAGACATGATTAAGTCATTGGCTACCCGTGACTAGCTCAATCTCCAGCCTGTCTCATCTCCCCTCCCAGAGGTAGGGGTGAGGCTGATACGTCCAACTCTTTACTCATGACTCATCTTTCTGGCAACCAGCCCTAATCCTGAACCTGTCCAGGGGCCCGAAGCCACCTGTCATCTCATCATAAAAAAGACACTCCTATCACCCCAGAGATTCCAAAAGTCTTAGAAGCTCTTATGTCAGGTACTGAAACCTAAGACCAAATATTATAACCAATGATGTTCCTATCACTCAGGAAATTACAAGGGTTTTAGAAGCTCTGGGCCAAAAACCAGGAAGAATACTAAATATATACACTATTGTACTATGTAGCCCACATCACAATAATTTTTTTTTTTGAGAGAGTCTACCTCTGTTGCCCAGGTTGGAGTACAGTGGTGCAATCTCAGCTCACTGCAACCTCCACCTCCCAGGTTCAAGCAATTCTTGTGCCTCACCCTCCTGAGTAGCTGGGACTACAGGTGTGCGACACTACAACTGACTAAATTTTGTATTTTTTAGTAGAAACGGGGTTTCACTGTGTTGGCCAGGCTGGCCTTCAACACCGGGCCTCAAGTGATCTGCCTGCCTTGGCCTCCCAAAAATCTGGGATAAGTCACGAGCCACCATGCCTGGCCTCACTACCACAATAATCATACTGAGAGGATGGGGGAGAAAAACGTGGGCGCCAGGTGCGGTGGCTCAAGCCTGTAATCCCAGCACTTTAGGAGGCCGAGACAGGCAGATCACAAGGTCAGGAGATCGAGACCATCCTGGCTAACACGGTGAAACCCCGTCTCTACTAAAAAATACAAAACTAGCCGGGCGAGGTGGTGGGCGCCTGTAGTCCCAGCTACTTGGGGGGCTGAGGCAGGAGAATGGCGTAAACCCAGGAGGCGGAGCTTGCAGTGAGCTGAGATCCGGCCACTGCACTCCAGCTTGGGCGACAGAGCGAGACTCCATCTCAAAAAAAAAAAAAAAAAAAAAAACCTGGGCAACAGGAGCAGTGGGGAGGGTAAGCAAACTAAATCCTTGTCTTCCACAGTAGGACATCTCCCTGTCTTTCATACAATCTAGAAGCACCAGCTAAAACATAAACACAGTAACCTCCAAGGAGCAGGGATCAGGGTGAAGAAGGGTCAGGTAGGGGATTGCTGGGTTTTGTTCTAAGCCTTGTTAATTTCTGATTCTTAGAGCTGTATGCCTGTACACCTTTGCTAAAAATGAGTATTTACCTGTAATCCCAGCACTTTGGGAAGCCAAGGTGGGCGGATCACGGAGTCAGGAGATGGAGACCATCCTGGCTAACACGGTGAAACCCCGTCTCTACTAAAAATACCAAATATTAGCCAGACGTGGTGGCGGGCGCCTGTAGTCCCAGCTACTCAGGAGGCTGAGGCAGGTGAATGGTGTGAACCTGGGAGGCAGAGCTTGCAATGAGCTGAGACCACGCCACTGCACTCCAGCCTGCGTGACAGAGCGAGACTCCGTCTCAAAAAAAAAAAAAAAAAAGAGAGAATTTAATGTTTAAACAAAATCTGATACTTGACCAACAGCAATAGTATATTAAGTGATATGGTTTTTTGTTTTTGTTTGAGAGAGGGTCTTGCTCTGTTGCCCAGGCTGGAGTGCCGTGGTGCAATTCTAACTTACTACAGCCTCAAATTATTGGGATCAGGTGATCAACCTCCCAAGCAGCTAGAACCACAGGTGTGCACCACCACACCCAGCACTTTTTTTTTTTTTTGGTAGAGGTGGAAGTCTCGCTATGTTGCTGGTCTTAAACTCCTGACCTCAGTGGATCCTACTGCCTCAGCCTCCCTAAGTGCTGGGATTACAGATGTGAGCCACCACACCAGGCCCAAGTGGTGTATCTAAAATTTTTTGGAATCCAACCACTTTGAAAATGTATGGAGAGCTATAAATAGTCTCCCCATAAACACACATGGATGCATATACACAAAATTGTTGCACAGGATTTTGGGGACTTCATGAATTTCTGAAAGCCAGGTTAAAAACCTTAGGATTATAGATTCTGGTTTCTCTTTTTTTTTTTTTTTTTCCTTTTCTTTGTTGTTTTTCTTTTTTTTGAGACAGAGTCTCGCTCTGTCGTCCAGGCTGGAGTGCAGAGGCCTGATCTCAACTCACTGCAAGCTCCGCCTCCCATGCATTCTCCTCCCTCAGCCTCCCGAGTAGCTGGGACTACAGGCGCCTGCCACCTCGCCCGGCTAATTTTTTGTATTTTTAGTAGAGGCAGGGTTTCACCATAGCCAGGATGGTCTCAATCTCCTGACCTCGTGATCTGCCCTCCTTGGCCTACCAAAGTCTGGGATTACAGGCGTGAGCCACCGCGCCTGGCCCTAGATTCTGGTTTATTAAAGGAAATGTATTTCAAGTCAGAGCTTGTCATTTATTGCACAGGAAAATAAAAACTTAGTTAAAAAAATCAAAAACACCCACATGATAAAATGAGGTCCTGCTTGGTTTTAAACTACTTGGTGACCACCATCAGTTGTTTTCTTGACCACGGGATGCACCTAATTCCTAACTATGAATAAAGGTGCAAATATTGTTTATTGGGCTTTTGGCTTCAGCCTTGAAACAATCAGATTCTCTCAAACTCAGGAATGTGAATCGCTGTTGGGTTGATGCAGCTGTTTGCATTCTAGAAATGGACCTGGAATCATGTACTTTTCACCCATGAAGAGTCCTTTGTGTAAAACTTGAAAAGGCAAGGTCCCAAATTCCCATATGGTGTTTCTTCCAGTAGAGGAATTACGCTAATAACTTCTTAGCAAAACTTACATAATCAGAGCAGGCCATCAAAATACTCCAAAACACAAAGTTTAGCTCCGTTTCTGATGGACCTCTCTCCACTGCTACCAATCTCACCAACAGCCTCACATCAAGTCAGAGGAATGGTTTTTTCATTTAAGAAGGATCTTCCTGGCTGGGTGCGGTGGCTCACGCCTGTAATCCCAGCACTTTGGGAGGCCAAGGTGGGCGGATCATGAGGTAAGGAGTTTGTGACCAGCTTGGCCAACAAAGTGAAACCCCGTCTCTACTAAAAATACAAAAATTAGCCGAGCTTGGTGGCACGTGCCTGTAGTCCCAGCTACTCAGGAGACTGAGGCAGGAGAACTGCTTGAAGCCAGGAGGTGGAAGTTGTGGTGAGCCAAGATCGTGCCACTGCACTCCAGCCCGGGCAAGAGAATGAGACTCCGTCTCAGAAAAAAAAAAGAGGGATCTTCACGTTCCTGCCAATTTGCAAAAAAAAAAAAAAAAAATTGGTATCTCTTAACCAGAGGCAATGAAAAGCACCTCCCAGGCTGCTGTAGTAAGTGGATCGGTAACTGTGGTGGGAGATTCCAACCCCCTAGACCTGTGACTATGTCACACAGCAAAAGGGCTTTGCCACAGGCCTTAGGAGGAGTATCCTGGGCTATCCAGGGAGGTCCAATCTAATCCCATGAGCCTCTAAGAGCATAGAACTGGCCAGGTGCGGTGGCTCACGCCTGTAATCTCCACACTTTGGGAGATTAAGGCGGGTGGATCACGAGATCAAGAGATGGAGACCATCCTGGCTAAAATGGTGAAACCCCATCTCTACTAAAAATACAAAAATTAGTCAGGCATCATGGCGGGCACCTGTAGTCCCAGCTACTCAGGAGACTGAAGCAGGAGAATCACTTGAACCCGGGAGGTAGAAGTTGCAGTGAGCTGAGATCATGCCACTGCACTTCAGCCTGGGCAACAGTGCGAGACTCCATCTCAAAAAAATTTTTTTAAATAGGGCATAGAACTTTCTCCGAGTGGAAGAAGAGAAATGCACACACGGGAACTGGAGAGCCTGACCAGGTCCCTGGCCTAGCTAGTCCTGAGCTGATGGGACCACGTGCAAAGACCAGATAGAGGCCTCAGGAGCTGAGGGCAGCTCCCAACAGATGGCCAGCAAGGGAACAGACACCTCAGTCCTGCAACCACAAGGAACTATATTTGGCCAAAAGCACTTGGAAACAGTTCTACAGTGAGGAATGCAGCCCAGCCCACGTGGTGATTTTTGCCCAGTGACACCCACGTCAGACTTCTGCCCCACAGAACTGTGAGATGATACAATTTCGATTGTTTTAAGCCACTAAATTTGTGGAAATGTGGTAAAGCAGCAACAGAAATGAATACAGTGATTTACGTGGAAACCCCTAGAAGAGTGTCTGGCACGGTGTTGACACCTGACAAGCGTTTCCTGATTTCCTTACATCGCAAGGCAGGGCTGGCCACACTCCATCCAAAACAATAGATGATAGACTTGTTCTGACAAAACAGATTCAGTGAATTATAAATGGCCCAGAACACCTACAGATTTTAGGTTTCAGGTCAGTGATTGCCTTTCCTTTCACTTAGAAACCCCCCAATACTCATCTTACTGATAAACTCTAAGTACTATGCAGGAGACTAAACACCAGACAAACCCTGTTCCAGATGCCCGGGGAGCCCGTCCCAGCACTCACTCCGCTGCACTGAAATGATGTCCAGGTCAGTTTATCCCACTAGAACAAGAACTAAAGCTCTCCATGTGTGAGTCACCAGTGCTGCCTCTGCATCTCTGCTTTTAGGATGGTGCTTCTGCACTTCACAGGAAATCTGTATCAATGTTTGTCAACACTATGTATGACAGTGTAACTTAATATCTGCACAGAAAACATAAAATCTCTGAGGACCAGGGCCGGGTTTACTAGCCTTTGTACTCCCACTGCCACTGTCTGGGACATCAGAGGCACTCGGTAGAAGTTGGTGAAGAGAAAGAAAAGGCAGAGGAGAGAGGAAAGCAGGACCAACGCTGCAGACACAGATTCTGAGGTGGCTGGAGGAGAGGCAGGACAGGAAACTTCCTGGATGCTGGAATGGGGTTCACTGTGATACCTGCTGCTGGATTTCAAATGTCAAAGGTGATGCTTTGCTGACCTTGACCTCTGACTGCCCTTCCGCTTTCCCAACCTCAAGACAGGGCACTTAGAAACTGCAATGTCAAGAAATTATGCTTCATTAAAGCATGAGAATGTTATTTACATGGACGTTCATTACTTCATTTTTTACATGGGAATGTAAATAATTGAAGAGATTGTTAAAGACTAAATCATGCACATTCAATAACTTTGTAAAATATTAATGATACCTGAAACACAAATTTTGATGTTCCTCAAAAATGCTAAAATATAAAACAATACTGGCCAATTAAAGATAGAAAACAATCCTAATGAAGCTCCCCAACAGACACATTAAAACTTCTCTGTACATTAAACACTTGGGATTTCAAAGGAAAACCCAGATTCATTCCATTCTTAAATACGGCGTTTTTGTTTTGTTTTGTTTTGTTTTGTTTAAATCTTAGGTAATACAATATTTCATTTAAAATTTACAAAATTCCATTACATTCATGATTTCATTTGATCCTCAAAACAATCTCCTGAGTTAGGCAGAACAGGTATTACTAACAACTAACTCCATTTTATAGGTAAGGGAACTGAAGTTCAGAAAGTATTTGGACTTAACAAAAGCTTTAATAGGGCCACATATCGAAACCAAATCCTCTGCTCAAAAGAACTAGAGTAAGTTATCTTTTACATATTATTCATACTTATGTCCTGTCAATATCCAAAAATGTTTTGAGGTAGCCTGCAATAATAGACACCTATCCAATAAAAACATTAAAAAGAAAAACGGGGGGAAAAAAAAACAGCAGGTGACATGGGAGACAGAGGAAGGTAGATAGCAAAGGCTGAGACTTATAATCTAAGAAAGCTTCATCTCTGACCTTCCAGTTCCAGGGAGATAATACTAAAGGAAACAAGATGGTTTACAGACTCAAAAACTGACAAAAGACAAGTCGCATCAGTTCTTAACTCTGAAACACTCCTAGCAGCCACAGCAAATCTCTAGGACAACACACCAATGGCATCAAAGCAAGAGTATACTTCAGTGACAGAGTGAATTAAGTTCCCTGTTTGGGACCCTGGCCAGGGCTAGAGAAAAGAACTCTGAAATGTAAAGCTCAAAAATATATCCTCTGTCGGCCAGGCGCACTGGCTCATGCCTGTAATCCCAGCACTCTGGAAGGCCAAAGCAGACAGATCACCAAGTCAGGAGATGGGGACCATCCTGGCTAGCACAGTGAAATCCTGTTTCTACTAAAAATACAAAAAATTAGCCAGGCATGGTGGCAGGCGCCTGTAGTCCCAGCTGCTTGGGAGGTTGAGGCAGGAGAATGGTGTGAACTCAGGAAGAGGAGCTTGCAGTGAGCTGAGATCCCGCCACTGCACTCCAGCCCGGGCGACAGAGCAAAACTCTGTCTCAAAAAATAAATAAATAAAATAAAACCCTCTAGAGAAAGGGTTTCACTCCGTCACACAGACTGGAGTGCAGTGGCATGATTATAGCTCACTGCAGCCTCTAATCTTGGGCTCAAGTGATTCTTGCACCTCAGCCTCCCAAAGTGCTGGCATTACAGGTGTAAACCACAGCACCCAGCCTTACTATTTTAAATAATTAATTACCATATTCCTTAGAATTGTAGCTCCTTTATAAGTCATTCAACAAGTGATGCAATTTTTTACAAGTGGTTTTTTTTTTTTTTTTTGAGATGGAGTCTCACTCTGTGGCCCAGGCTGGAGTGCAGTGGTGCAATCTTGGCTCACTGCAACCTCTACCTCCCAGGTTCAAGTGATTCTCCTGCCTCAGCCTCCCGAGTAGCTGGGACTACAGGCGTGTGACACCACACTCGGCTAATTTTTTGTATTTTTAGTGGAGACGAGGTCTCACCGTGTAACCAGGATGGTCTCCATCTTCTAACCTCGTGATCTGCCTGCCTTGCCCTCCCAAAGTGTTGGGATTACAGGTGTGAGCCACCACACTCGGCCACAAGTGGTAATTTTAAACTATGCTTCAAACCATTACACAAAGCCAAGTACATCTACTCAAGGCACTCTCAAATTTCCATTTACTCCCATTTTACTCAACCAAATAAAATGTTAAATTAGAACATATTTCACATGACACTTAAAAGATCAACAAACTGCTCCTGAAAAGTTCTGAGCTCAACAACTCCATTAATGAGAAAAAAACAAACCAACTGGATATAGTGAAGATGCTGCACATAAAACACAATTGTGAAGAATATGCAAGATATTCCCAAAAAGCTGCTTAAGCTTTCATCATAGATACTTGTCCTTAACTCCGAGATAAAGTATATACTCATGTAACTAAACTCGTTTAAAAGGAAAAAAAGGGGAAGAAGAAAAAGAATTTCCATTTTAGAATCCACATTTTCAAAAGCCTCCATTACTTACACCATTGTCGGGAAGAGAATTTTTCTCTGCTATATTTGCTTGAAAGAATTAAAGGTGTAGGGCAAAGATTCTTGGAAATTATGTAGTTTACTACCCTCAAAAGTGAGAAAAATGAAGCCCAGGAAAGAAGGCCTTCCAGGAAAATTCCAGAGCCGGAGGTAGACCCAGTACATTGTTTTTGTTTTTGTTTTGAGACGAAGTCTCACTCTATGGCCCAAGCTGGAGTGCAGTGGAGCCATTTCGACTCACTGCAACCTCCGCCTCCTGGGTTCAAGCTATTTCCTGCCTCAGCCTCCTGAGTAGCTGCGATTACAGGCGCCCACCACCACGCCCAACTAATTTTTGTATTTTTAGTAGAGACAGGGTTTCACCATGTTGGCCAGGTTGGTCTGGAGCTCCTGACCTCAAGTGATCCGCCTGCCTAGACCTCCCAAAGTCCTGGGATTACAGGCGTGAGCCACAGCGCCCGGCAGACCTGGTAAGTTTTAATCAAGTACTCCGAACAATGCAACAAACACTAGGAACTAACAGAAAAAAAAATTAATCTAAAAGCCCTCTGGAGAGTCAAAGAATTGCAGATTTAAAATAGCATGAATACTTGGATTCATGGTATTGAAAAAGGACCTCATATTTACCCGCATGTACAAACTGCCTGCCCACCTCTATCAGAGCATTTTTCAAGCTGTGCTACAGTTAACTATGTACTACCCAAAGCCAATCTGTCCCTGCAGATCATAAGCTCTTAAAGACCAGGACTTCAGGAGAACAAGCAAAACTTCAGAGAGAAGGGAGCCACCTAAACAGAGTTCACAGCAATGGGTCGGCAGGAGCTGATGACTGGAGGTGCGCGTAGTGTTGGGGTCTGGGACAGTGGAGGGCAGAGAAGGCAAAAGGGTCTGCATGACACGCTACAGGGCTAGGAGCCACAGCTGCGGTGATTAGTTCAGTTTTCTCTTGTATGCCTGTTATTTATACACCAACTCTTGTTCAGAAAGAACTTCAGGTTGAGTATTTGGACTCCTTGAACCTTCTGCTGTTTGTCTCCGGGACGTTTAACACTCTTAAAAGGGGGAAACTGTCCAGTTTGATTTTGCTTCCTGGGACATTACAGGTTTTTCAAAAGTTTGATGAAAGCATTCACTAAGGAGTGATTCCACTTTCTTTGGCGGCTGAGAAATACAGCGTCTGAGGGGCAGCATCAGGTCTTCCCATCAAGCTGAGGTCGGAGTCTCCCCACCCATGGACCTCACCCTGGCTCTCTCCTCATAAATCTGACCTCTAGCTGTAACTGCCTTGGCCTCATTCCCTGTGTGTGGATGCTCCTGCTTGAAACGCATTTTCCGGCCCGCCAAATTTTTGGGAGAGTTTCTTCCACTCTCCAGGCGCTGAGAGCTACAAAGTTTAATCTGGCTTTCCAGATTTTTTTTTTCTTCCCATTACTAACGGAAGAAATCAAAAAGCGCTAGGCAGAAGGGCCCTGCTTCCTCCAATCAGAGCCCAGCCCGGGGCCAGAGCAGGAAGCGCGGCGGTGGGACGCGGTGACAGCCCCTCGCCTCCCCCTCCCCCTGGACGCGCCGGCCAGGGCAGAGGTCTGTGCGGCCGCTGCGCGACAGCTCCGGGCCCGCGCCTCTCGCTTCCTCCCGCCCGGCAAGTGAGAGGATAAATCACGGGTTGGGGGCAGTGCGCCCCGACCAACCGCGCCCCCAGGGCACAGACCCCCACTACACCCGCGTCCCAGGTGGGGTCGACCCAGACGAGCCACGGGGCGGCGCACAGCCCCACTAGCAGGGCGGCCAGGACCCACGCGCGCGGGTTCACGCAGCCACCTATATAGGTGACAAAACACTCAGGAAGCCGTCATGTGGGCCGGGAAAGAGCCCCCACCCAGAGTCACGGACTCCTTCGTCCGAGGGTCCGCGCAGTCCCTTCGGTGATAGCGACGCAGTCTCGCTGCGAGGGAGGGCGGGGAGGGCGACGGAGTCTCCCACTCGCGGTGACCCGGACCCGCCCCACGAGTGGGTCCTCGCAGGACGCCCTCTGCCGCACACGGGGACCAGCCACGCCGCGGGGGGACCGGGCAGAAGCCAGCGCCCGGGTCCATGCAGTCCCCTCCGCGGCAGACGCGGGGAGCCGGGGAGCAGTGGGGACCGGCCCCCACCCGCAGAGCGACCGGGACCACCGCGCGGGCCCACGCGGTGTCGCAGCAGGCGCGAAGCCCCCGGTGGCACCCGAGGCCGAGACAAAGCCCAGGCGCACGGACCCCGGATCCCGACCCCGGACCCTGCGGAGCCCAGCTCGGAGCCGCCACGCCCGGGGCAGAGACCCCCGCCCGGTCCGGAGACCCGGTTGCCGGTCGCGCCGTCTCACCTCAGGCCTCCGCCTCGCAGCGCTCGCTCCTAGCCGCGGCGCCTGGGCCGACTGGAGGGCAGCTGAGCAGCCAACAGAGCCGCGGCAGCCTCAACAATGAAGCCCCGGGGCGGGGCCGCAGCCTTCGCTTCAGCCCGTGTTCCCCGCTCAGGATCCGGCTCGGATCACTGAGCTGCAGCTGGCGCTGGGCTGCCGCGGGGAAACACACACACAGAGCAGGCGCACACGGCCCCGGCTGCCGCCCCGCCCCCCGGCCAATGGGGAGCGAGCTGCGCGGAGAGGGCGGGGCCTGGGGGAACAAAGGGAAGTTGGGAGGGGGCGGCGCTGGGACTGGGCGTGCGGCGTCCCGCGGGAGGACCGGACCCAAGAGCTGGCCGGATTCTGGCCTTCTAGAAGACCCAGCTCAACGTCCACTTGGAGTCTGCTCTACGGGACGCGCTCATCTCAAGCCCAGAACTCAGGCTTTTAGGGCAGAGAGCGAGATACAGGCTTGCTTTACAAAAAGGGAAACTGAGGTCCAAGGAATAGGATTGCTTGCTGCGAAAGTCACCTAGTCCCATTCACTCGTTCACTTTGTCATTCAGCAAACATTTGGAAGCACGTATGGTGGGCGTTAGGAGTGAAGTAGGGCCGGGCACGGTTATTCGCGCCTGTAATCTCAGCACTTTGTGGGGCCGAGGCAGGTGGATCACTTGAGGCCAGGAGTTCGAAACCAGCCTGGCCAAAAAGATGAAACCCCGTCTCTACTAAAAAGACAAAAACTTAGCCGATCGTGGTGGCACGTACCTGTGGTCCCAGCTACTGGGGAGGCTGAGGCAGGAGAATCATTTGAACCCGGGAGGTGGAAGTTGCAGTGAGCTGAGATTGTGCCACTGCGTGCACTCCAGCCTGGGCGACAGAGTGAGACTGTCTCCAAAAAAAAAGAAAATTAATAGATGGGAAGTAGAAGCGAACTTAGGCCTTCCCTGAAGGAGCTCGGCCAAAGAGTACCTGAAATGTCTCTGCATCTCTTTAAGGTCTGATAAAGGAACCAGGAGCGAGCACTAATCACTTCCCTTTCCTGCCTCAGAGCTTTCATGTGTTTGCTGTTCCCTGCCTGAAACACCAAGTACCAATGGTATTTATTTGTTTATAGAAATGGGGTCTCCCTATGTTGCCCAGGCTGGTCTCAAACTCCTGGCCTCAAGCTATCCTCTCGTCTGAGCCTCCCAAAGTGTTGGGATTACAGGCATGATCCACTGTCCCCAGCCTTGATCGTCTTTAAAACCTCTTTCCTCATCTTATTTGAGCTTCCTGCATCATGTGACCCCACACCCTTGGTGTTCCTGTACCTCCATAGTTGCTCCTCTGTGGGTCCCAGGGACCCACCCCCTTCTCTGCCCAACTTGTATATGTCTGGGCTCAGGCCAAATGCCCTTCCATTTGCAGTGGGCACTGCTACAGGAAATCTCTTGCCCTTTCGGGCTTCACAAACCATCCACATGCTCTGCTGCCTGCCAGAGACATCCATCCCACTCAGATGCCCAGCCCTGACCTTTCCCAAAGCCCCAGCTGGACACAGGGAAGCATCTCAAATTTTCCGCGGGCCAAAACAGAGTGCTTTAATAGTGCCCTAACCTGCTCATCCACATTCTTGTGATTCTCTGTAAACAGCCCCTCCATCCACCCACCTGCTCAGGTGAAAATCTCAAATCCTTCTCCAGTCCTTCCTCCCCGAACCTCTCAGCAGCCCTCTGCCTTCCTAGGACGCTGAGCACCCCTCACTCCCAGCACCAGCTGGGGTGCTGTCTGAGTGGCTGCCTCCCACTCGGCATGAAGTGTGACCTCTTGCCCGGTGTGGTGGCTTACGCCTGTAGTCACAGCACTTTGGGAGGCTGAGGCGGGCAGATCGCTTGAGGCCAGGAGACTGGGACCAGCCTGGCCAATATGGTGAAACTAAAATACAACAATTAGCCAGGCATGGTAATGCCTATCATCCCAGCTACCCTACTCAGGAGGCTGAGGCAGGAAAATTGCTTGAACCTGGGAGGCAGAGGTTGCAGTGAGCCAAGGTCACACCACTGCACTCCAGCCTGGGCAACAGAGCGAGACACTGTCGCAAATTAAAAAAAAAAAAAAAAAAAGCAAGAAGAAGAAGAAGTGTGACCTCTCTAAGGCAAGGCTGTGTCCCACTCTGATTCACTTCCATGTGCAAAACAGGACCTGCACCCTGAAGGCACTCACTCAGGGAGGCTGCTGGGATGGGTGGATGCACAGTTAAGGTCTTCATGGTGGCTGGGGCTGACCCCATCCCCATCGCTCTTCCCACACACACCTGCACACTCATCACTGCCACACTTGCACCCACCACTGAAAGCCTGGCCCCTAATCTGATTTGCCTAACAAGGTCCCCGGATGAACAACACATGCTTCCCTACCTCTCCCCTGCTAGGGCCCCACCGTGTTCTGGGATGTACTCAGGGATCAGGAGAACAAAACCTCAGGGAGTGAAAGGACATTCCAGGGTGCAGGCCTCTGCATCCCCCTCCATGCCCTCACCCCTGCCTGACACACCCTCACCCCTGTACCTGGCCAGCTCCTACCAACCCTTAAAGTCTCACCAAGTTCAGTGGTGGCAGCCACACCCTAAAGTGACTGACCCCCCAATGACCTATGCCATTGAATAGTCTTCCTGACCTTGGATATGAGCAAAACCAGTGACTGGCTTCTAACCCACAGAGCCTGGCAAAAGCAATGGGATGTCACTGTCACAGTGCATCACCTTCGCACACTAGAAAGAGAGGTTCCTCCTGCAGGCGCTGCAGGAGGGAGATGCTGTGCTGAGAAAGGATCTTTGGAGGGGCCCCATAGGCAAGGAAGCAAAAAGCTGGGCCCTTGCCAAGCGGGTCCGAGGAAATGAATTCTGCCAATAACCTCAGTGGACCTGGAAATGGATTCTGCCCTGGTGGAGCCTCAGATGCGCATGCAGCCCAGCTGCTTAGCGTGAGATCCCAAGCAGAGGACCTGCTAAAATGTGCTCAACTCCTATCTTGCCAAAATTGGCTTAAAGGTGTGTGTTGTTTTAAGCTTCTAAGTGTTTAGTTATTGCCTATGAAAGTGTTAAAATATGAGACAATAACTTAGGTCCCCTCCCCATCACACACTCTTCTTTCTGGCATTCATCACAATTATACTTATTGATTTAAAATCTCCCTCTTGGCTGGGCACAGTGGCTCAGGAGTTCCAGACCAGCCTGGCCAACATGGTGAAATCCCGTCTCTACTAAAAATACAAAAATTAGCTAGACGTGGTGGTGCAATCCTGTAATCCCAGCTACTCAGAAGGCTGAGGCAGGAGAATTGCTTGAATCCAAGAGGCAGAGGTTGCAGTAAGCCGAGATTACACCATTGCACTCCAGCCTGAGTGACAAGAACAAAACTCTGTCTCAAAAAAAAAAAAAAAAAAAAAAAAAAATTGTCTCTTGCCACTGGCATGAAGGTCCCTGAGAAGAAAAATGGAAACTCTTGCTCATAACAGTGCCCCAAATGCCCAGCACGGTGTAGCTCTAGGGCAGTTGGTCGATGGTGGACGCTGCTGGTTGGAGGGCCCAGCTATCCCTCCCAGCTGCCTTCTCCCTGGTCACGTTCCATTATAGAGAACAGAATAGTTTCTTGCCTTTCCAGAGTCCCTCTTAGTGGGCATTGGCCAAGTGACATTGTCCTGCCCTGGGAGACGTAAGTGGAAGTTGGCCGAAAGGTTTCTAGCCGTGGTGTGCTGGGGCGATTTGAACCAGGACATGGGAGCTGACCGTCCATTGTTCGGGAATTCTGCAAGTTGGTTGTTCAACACATTCAGTACCTAAAAATATTAAATAATATAAACTCGCAAATTAAAAAATGCATTAGACCAGATGCAGTGACCCACGTCTAACACATTGGAAGGCTGAGGCAGGAAGATCACTTGAGCCCAGGAGTTCAAGACCAGCTTAGGCAAAAAAGGAAGACCCTGTCTCTACAAAGAATTTTAAAATTAGCTACGCATGGTGAGGTGTGCGTGCAATCCTAGCCACTCAGGAGGCTGAGGTGGGGGCATCGCTTGAGCCATCTGTGCAAGGCTCCAATGAGCTATGATAGTGCCACTGCACTCCAGCCTGGGGACAGAGCCAGACCCTGTCTCAGAAATAAACATATTTTATATATTAATAAATTTATAATAAATGTATATTTATATATACATTTGTGTATTATAATTATATATTTAGACATAAATATATATTTTTTATTTTATTTATTTATTTATTTTGAGACGGAGTTTAACCCTCGTCACCCAGGCTGGAGTGCAATGACGCGATCTGGGCTCACCGCAACCTCCATCTCCAGGGTTCAAGTGATTCTCCTGCCTCAGTCTCCTGAGTAGCTGGGATTACAGGCATGCACCACCACGCCTGGCTAATTTTGTATTTTTAGTAGAGATGAGGTTTCTCCATGTTGGTCAGGCTAGTCTCGAACTCCCGACCTCATTGATCTGCCCACCTTGGCCTCCCAAATTGCTGGGATTACAGGTGTGAGCCACCGTGCCCAGCCTATATTATATATTTATATATTATAATTATGTATATTAATTGTACATAATTATATATAAATATAAATATAAAAACTTTCCCTGCCTTCTCTTGTTTTTACCTACAGTCAGTCCCATGACTTCCAATACTATCTACATGTAATAATTTTAAATGTATATTTTATATATATATATATATATATTTTTTTTTTTTTTAGAGTCTCGCCCTGTCGCCAGGCTGGAGTGCAATGGTGCAGTCTCAGCTCACTGCAACCTCTGACTCCCGGGTTCAAGCGATTCTCCTGCCTCAGCCTCCCAAGTAGCTGGGCTTATAGGCGCCCACCACCACGTCCAGCTAATTTTTGTATTTTTAGTAGAGACATGGTTTTGGCATGTTGGCTAGGTTGGTTTCGAACTCCTGACCTTAATTGATCGCCCGCCTCGGCCTCTTAAAGCGCTGGGATTACAGGCATGAGCCACTTTGGCCAAAATATTTTTCTGTTTCCAAACATTTTATATGAGAGGAAAGCAGAGAATAAATCATCTGACACTCTACTGTAAAAAAAAAAAAAAAATCTTTGTACCTCTTTTCATCTTTCCTAAGTGTACATATTACCAAAATGTCTTTAGGTTGAGGTCCCCCCGTGAAAACTTTACAGGGTGTTGTGTCCTCAGCCACCCTCCTGTCTTTTCCTAGTCCTGGCATTTTAGAACTGTCTGGGGATGACCCAGGATACCCACTGTGGCCATGTCTATTGGAGGGTCTAGTGAGTATGAGTATCAGCCCCGGGGTCATCTCATCGCCAAGGACAGCCTGAGGTAGGGGGTAGAGTCTCTCAGGGGAGCAGCTGGATGCTCTTGGCCTTAGAGGAATCTCCTGGTATAGTTTCATCTAAAGTGGTGACCCCTTAGGGTTATTAACATTTCAGGGCATTAAAATTAATGGACAATACAACATAATGTCGTTAAAGCTACGTCATTAAAACTGTTCCTCCAGCCGGGGTTTTTATTCCTCGGAGACACGTTGATGGTCTGCCAATCGGATGCTGACATTGAGAGGAAAAGGCAGAAATGATTTCTGCTCTCTAGATTGTCTCAGACTTGTGAAGAGAGAAAAACTGTCCCAAAGGACAAGGAAAACCCACCCCAGAGAGGATGTGCAAGAACCTGAATATGAAAATGCACTTAAGGCACACAGGAGGACAAAGAGCAGTGCCAGTGCCTCCTAGGTACTTTACTGAGTACTTTACTGAACAGGATGGGTGTCCCGAGGGATAGAATGGCCTGCCGTGACACTTACAAAGGTCTATGTTGGAGTCAGCACTGCCTCTCCCTGAGTTTATTACCTTGAAAAGGCTTGTCCGCTTATCTGAGTTTCAGTTTTTCATTGACTGTAAGATACATTTTGTCAGTACAGCTTGAAAGATAAAAATACTATTTCCAAAGAGGCAAGGTAAAATGATGTATTTTATTTGCTAAAAGTTCATATTTATTTCTTCCCCAGAGTGAGTGTAGTAAGTTTTAAAGGTCTGTTCTTTTTAAGGGTAATTTCAAATGGAATTGTAGGGCTTAGCTTTGTAAATGCTACTGGTGAAATAAAAGTGTGATAGATAAATTGACGATTTACAAAGATTCACCAAAATGTCAGTTCCCCTCTTGTAGCATGGTGAAGAATTTATGACAGTGGACAGATCTGTATCCTCCTATCTGGACATCTGAGGGGTTTTTTGTTGTTGTTGTTTTGGAGACGCTGTCTTGCTCTGTAGCCCAGCTGGAGTGCAGTGGCGCCATCTCTGCTTACTGCAACCTCTGCCTCCCAGATTCAAGTGATTCTCCTGTGTCAGCCTCCCGAGTAACTGGGATTATAGGCATCCACCACCACACCCAGCTAATTTTTGAATTTTTAGTAAACATGGGGTTTTAGGCCTGGCACGGTGGCTCATACCTGTAATCCCAGCACTTTGGGAGGCCAAGGTGGGCGGATCACGAGGTCAGGAGTTCCAGACCAGCCTGGACAACATGGTGAAACCCTGTCTCTACTAAAAATACAAAAAAATTAGCTGAGCGTGGTGGCAGGCACCTGTAATCCCAGCTACTCGGGAGGCTGAGGCAAGAGAATTGCTTGAACCCAGGAGGTGGAGGTTGCAGTGAGCCAAGATCTTGCCACTGCACCCCAGCCCAAGCGACAATGCGAGACTCCATCTCAAAAAACAAACAAACAAACAAACAACAAAAAGACAGGGTTTTGCCATGTTGGCCAGGCTGGTCTCAACCTCCTGACCTCAGGTGATCGTCTGCCTCAGCCTCCCAAGATGGTGGGATTACAGGCATAAGCCACCACGCCTGGCCCACTCTATTTTCTTTTTATTCCCTAAATTTTAATATGTTTGAGTTTGTCTGTTCCTTTATCACTTTTTTCTTACATAAAAATTCTGCCTAATCCTTCGTGAAAAAAAAAAAAATCTTCCTGTGACTTGTGAAAATGTTCTGGTTTTATCTTTCATGGAATCCTCTCTCTAATAGTGTACTTGACATCTTCATTTGGATGTCTGACAAGAACTTGAACTAACTTGTCTAAACCAAATTACTCATCTTTCCTTCCATCCCCAAATCTGTTTCTCCTACAGTCTTTCGTTTTGTTAATGAACACTTCAGACTTTCAGATGCTTAGACGAAAAACATAAACATTTTCTCTCTTTCACATCTCATCTCAGCAAATTTGAGAGACTGGGTCTTCAAAAACATACATAATCTAATCCCTTGTCATCACTTCTGCCATACCCGTCTAAACTTCTCCATTTCTTGCCAGGATAATTGCCATCAACTCCTAATTATTTTTTCTAGTTCTTCACGTTCCCCTGATGTATTCTCAAGGTAGCAGCCAGAGAGAGCCTGTTAAATGCAAATTTGATCATGCCATTCTTCTGCTCCAGATTTTTCAGTGGCTTCTCAACTCATTCAGAGTAAGGCCAAAATCCTTATGAAGTCCTGTAATCATCTGAGTGATCTGATTTTGTCTGCCTGTCTGTCCTAAAATGCCTGGCTCCTCCCATGCGAGCAACATTGGCCTTTGTGTCACTTCTTGAATATGCCAAGCATTACCTCAGGGATTTCATACTTGTGTTCTTTCTTCTTGGAATGCTCTTTCTCAGATATCAACACTAAACGTTACCACTCCTCAAATATCACTAAATCACTAAGTCATTGAGGTCTCCAATACTGCCTTGTTTAAAGAGAAATCTCACTTCCCTCTGCAGTTTTTAATTTTTTTAGATTTTATTTTAGGTTCAGAGGTATATATGCAGGTTTGCTATATAAATAAATTTCATGGCATGGGAACTTGAAGTATAGATTATTTCATCACTTGGGTGATAAGCAGAGTACCTGATAGGTGCTTTTTGATCCTCACCCCCTCCTGCCCTCTGTCTTCATGTAGGGCCTGTTGTCTGTAGTTCCCTTCTTTGTCTCCACATGTATTTAATGTTTAGCTCCCACTTACAAGTGAACATGTGGTACTTGGTTTTCTGTTTCTGTCTTACATTCCCACCAGCAGTATAAATGCACAACCTTGACAGAGTGTGTTTTTTTGTTGTTGTTTTTGTTGTTTGTTTTGTTTTGTTTTGTTTTTAGTAATAGCCATTCTGGGGGGTGTGAGAGGGTATCTCATTGTGGTTTTGATTTGCATTTCTTTAATGATTAGTTCATATTGAGCATCTTTTCATATGCTTGTTGGCTGTGTGTATGTCTTCACGTGAAAATTGTCCATGTCCTTTATTCACTTTTAAATGGGGGTGTTTGTTTTTTGCTTGCAAAATCAAGTTCCTTATAGAGTCTGGATATTAGGACTTTGTCAGATACATAGTTAGCAAAATATTTTTGCCCATTCTTCAGGTTGTCTGTTTACTCTGTTGATAATTTCTTTTCTTGTGCAGAAACTCTTTAGTTTAATTAAGTATTCCATTTGTCAGTTTCTGTTTTTGTTGCAACTGCTTTTGGCATCTTTGTCATGAACTGTTTGCCAGGTCCTATGTCCAGAATGGTATTTCCTAGGTTATTTTTCAGGTGTTTTTTTTTTTTTCTTTTTACAGTTTTAGGTTTTACACTTTAGTATTTAATCCAGCTTGCTTTGATTTTTGTATATATATAATGAAGGTGTCCAGTTTCAGTCTTCTGCATGTGACTAGCCAGTTATCTCAGCATTATTTATTGAATAGGGAGTCTCTCCCCATTGCTTGTTTTTCTTAACTTTGTTGAAGATCAGATGGTTGCAGGTGGGTGGCATTATTTCTGGGCTCTCTATTCTGTTTCCTTGGTCTATGTGCCTGTTTTTGTAACAGTGCCATGCTGTTTTGGTTACTGTAGCCTTGTAGTATGGTTCAAAGTTAGGTAATGTGTCTCCAGCTTTGTTCTTTTTCCTTGGGATTGCCATGGCTATTTGGGCCCTTTGTTTAATTCCATATGAACTTTAAAATAGTTTTTTCTACTTTGGTGAAGAATGTCATTGGTAGTTTGTCAGAAATAGCATTGAATCTATAAATTACTTTGAGCAGTATGGGCATTTTAGCAGTATTGATTCTTTCTATCCATGAGCTCGGAATGTTTTTCCATTTATTTGTGTCATATTTGATTTCTGTGAGCAATGTTTTGTAATACTCTTTGTAGAGATATTTCACCTCCTTGGTCAGCTGTATTCCTATATATTGTTTTCCTTTGCAGCTATTGTGAAAGGGATTGCCTTCTTTATTTGTCTCTGCCTGGATGTTGTTGATATATAGGAATGCTACTAATTTTTGTACATTGACTTTGTTTCCTGAGAATTTGCTGAGTTTGTTTATAAGATCAAGGAGATTTTGGGCAGAGACTGTTGGAATTTCTAGGTATTGAATTATATTGTCTGCAAACAGGGATAGTTTGACTTCTTCTCTTCCTATTTAGATGGCTTTTATGTCTTTCTCTTGCCTGATTGCTTTGGCCAGGACTTCCAGTACTATTGATTAAGAGTGGTGAGAGAAGATATCCCTGTCTAGTTCCTATCTTCCAGGGGAATACTTCCAGTTTTGCTTATTCGATATGATGTGGCCATGTTTGTCATAGGTGGCTCTTATTATTATGAAGTATATACTTTCCATTCCTAGTTTGTTGAGAGTTTTTAATATGAAGAGATGTTGAATTTATTGAAAGCCTTTTCTGAGTCTATCAAGATGATAATGTGGTTTTTGTTCATTAGTTCTGCTTATGTGATGAATCACACGTATTGATCTGCATATGCTGAAACAACCTTGTATCTTAGTGATAAAGCCTAATTGATTATGGTGGATTAGCTTTTTGATGTGCTTCTGGATTCAGTTTGCTAGTATTTTGTTGAGTACTTTTTCATCTATGTTTATTAAGGATATTGGTTTGAAGTTTTCTTTTTTTGGTTGTGTCTCTGCAAAGTTTTGGTATTAGGGTGCTGCTGGCTTTATAGAATGAGTTAGGGAGGAGTCTCTTTTCCTCAATTTCTTAGAATAGGTTCTGTATAAATCATACAGTGCTTTGTTATATGTTTGGTAGAATTCAGCTGTGAATCTGTCTGGTCCTGGGGTTCTTTTGGTTGGCAGGCTTCACTTGGGTAATGAGGCAGTTTGGTTTGAAGGCTCAGAGCCCCATTTCTACATTATAAGCAAAAAAAAAAATTAATTCATGGATTACAAGGGTGTACCTGTAGTTGAGATACTATATTTTATTTATTGGAATGGCATTTTGAGATCCAGTGCTGTTCATTGAATTTTCCTGTAAGGAGAGCTTGTGAGTCTCAGGAATATTTACAAAAATGTTGGATATTTTAATGAAATGTCAAATATTTAGACATTAAGTAGACTTGAGAGTAACTTTAACAAAGGTCTAAGCATGAGAGATATGTTTGATATATTTTTATGGACTAAAAACCCTGAGAGAGAAAATAGGACTAATTTCACCAGGATGACCTCCTGGAAATTCATTTTCCATTTTGGAAATTATTTTTAAAATTCATTTTTTCTGGATAGGTGTATGTATGTGTGTGTGCCTGTCTATATGTGTATGTTTTATGAACTTGTTAACAATAATGTCATACAAAAGAACTGGTTAGCAGGAGTAAGATTTTAAGGTGTATTGGCCCTCCCATGGTTCCCAAGAAAACTTTCGATGATTTTGATTAAAAAGTTTGGATTCTGTCTATTTAAATCTAGCATAAAAATTGGTCATAGTGATGATCCTAGTAATGACTAATTTCCCTTTAAGATTTAGATGTTTACTGTATGAACTATGTGGTACATTTTCCATAATTAACAGGTAAAGTTGCTGAACACAAATTATGGAGATGTGAAACGAGGAAAACATTGCAACACACGAAAGAGAATATGTCTTTATTTGCATGCTGGCAAACGAAAATTCAAGTTTCACTTCAACTTCAGTATGAATATTTCCAGTCTCTAACAAGAACAGACATTGAATAAATGAGTTAAGTTGAGCTGTTTGAAAATTAGAATGTTTTCCATAAATACATTATTGAATTCATCAATTAGCATAAATTTGTACTTTCTTGTTTGACACTGGTCACAATATTTGAAAGTAAAAAGAATGTTACTGCACATTCAGAAATCAGGTGCACATAAAATTTAAGGTCAGGATATTAAAGGAATCACAGCCAGTGTTGTTAAGCCTTCATTTTTTCTATCTTTTTGTCTGTTCAGACAAGATAACTTTTCTACCCATATTTTCCATTCTAGTAGTGGTTACGTTTGTTCTTGGAAATTTTGCTAATGGCTTCATAGCATTGGTAAATTCCATTGAATGGGTCAACAGACAAAAGATCTCCTCTGCTGACCAAATTCTCACTGCTCTGGCAGTCTCCAGAGTTGGTTTGCTCTGGGTAATATTATTACTTTGGTATGCAACTGTTTTGAATCCAGATTCATACAGTTTAGCAGTAAGAATTACTACTACCAATGCCTGGGCAGTAACCAACCATTTCAGCATCTGGGTTGCTACTAGCCTCAGCATATTTTATTTGCTCAAGATTGGCAATTTCTCCAACTTTATTTTTCTTCACCTAAAAAGGAGGATTAAGAGTATCATTCCAGTGATACTACTTGGGTCTTTGTTATTTTTGGTTTGTCATCTTGTTGTGGTAAACATGGATGGGAGTATGTGGACAAAAGAATATGATGGCAACGTGAGTTGGGAGATCAAATTGAGTGATTCAACGCACCTTTCAGATATGACTGTAACCACGCTTGCAAACTTAATACCCTTTATTCTGTCCCTGATATCTTTTCTGCTGTTAATTTGTTCTTTGAGTAAACATCTCAAGAAGATGCAGCTCCATGGCAAAGGATCTCCAGATCCCAACACCGAGGTCCACATAAAAACTTTACAAACTGTGATCTCCTTCCTCTTGTTACTTGCTATTTACTTTCTGTCCCTAATCACATCAATTTGGAATCTTAGGAGGAGGCTGCAGAAAGAACCTGTCCTCCTGCTCTGCCAAACTACTGCAATTATATATCCTTCATTTCATTCATTCACCCTAATTTGGGGAAGCAAGAAGCTAAAACAGACCTTTCTTTTGATTTTGTGTCAGAGTAGGTGCTGAGTGAAAGACCTGAAACTCTCAAATGTCTAGATTCACAAGTGGGACATCGTGTGTCTCCAAGAGAAAACAAACTGATGCTGTCTGGAATATTTTATGCTTTCTACTGGTTTTTCTGTATTGTATATTTTTGAGTAATTTCCAAAAGTATATCTAGAAAAGTCTTTTACCTAAAGTTAGTCTAAAAAGTATCTATATATGCATGTGTATGTGTATATGAAACACTGAAGAGAGAGTGACAATAACATAATCTTAATCATTTTTTATAAACTGCCAAATTATAGAAAATATAAGAAATTTTTCAGAATCATGAAGCCATGTGTATTTCACATATACATTTCATATTATCATATTTCATTTGAAAAATTTATCATCTCTATTTTTAATTGTTAAGAACTTGCAGCTTATTTCACAAAATCATTTCTCTTTTCCACTGTTATTTGTACCATACATAGGTACCATAGTGTGCTTAAACATGATTATTTTAACTTCTAGTTTTTTGGATGGTATGAGCATTCTATTCTAAATCAATAATGAGGTTTTATCCTTGGGGTAGTTTTTATTTCATAATGAATTCTAATTTTATGTTCAGTTTAAAGCAAACAATTATTGTTAGAAAACTGTGCACAAAATAAAATTCAAGAATGACAAATATATTTGAAATACATTTTGTATATGTCTACCATAATCAGTACTGAGGAATATTAGATTTTATACAAGTATGTGAACAACTGAGAAAAAAGTCATATCTGTAATAGGGATGAAGAAAGAAACACAATGCTGACCTCTTAAGTGCTGTCATAAGTCTCCATAAACAATCAGAAAAGTCATTTCTCCCAGTTTTTGAGGTAAAGAAAACCTTTTTGGAAATTGAGATCTGATACCAAATATTTCAATTTTTTTTTCCTAAACCATTTCAGAGTTCCTGAATTGCCAATTATCTCCACTATCTTCCACATTTAACATTCTTTTTAAACATCACATAAATGAACTCAAATCTTTGTTACTTGAAAAAATACTTAATGTAAAAATAGTATGGAAATTAGGAAAATCATTTGAATTATACATTCTACAAATGTTAAAATGACATCTATGAAATCTATGTATTGATGATAGGAAATGACTTAAATATATGTTTTATTATAATGTAGTTGCAAATAATGCAACTATCCTTCGTTTCATTCATTCATCTTAATTCAGGGAAGCAAGAAGCTAAAACAGACCTTTCTTTTGATTTTATGTCAGAGTAGGTGCTGAGTAAAAGACCTGAAACTCTCTCAAATCTCTAGATTCACAAGTGGGACATGGTGTGTCTCCAAGAGAACACAAAGTAAGAGAAAGTGTGTTGACATATTCAGTGATAGCAAGTTCTATTATAGGAAAAAGTGTATAACATCATTAAACAAGTTAATTCTATAGACTGTGTCAATTCTTGGAGTTATGAAATTTTAACAATGTTATCTAAACCTTGAGGTAAATCATCTTATTTAGTTATTTATTTGTTTATCATATATCTTTCTTGGTACAATAAAAGCACCATAAAAGCAGAGATCATGTAGATCTTGCTTACTGTTGACTCCCAGGACCTAAAAGATCGCATAAAAAATAGGTAGCCAAAAATATTTTGATGAACAAATAAATTAGTGAATACATGAATAAATTACATATATTGGGGTGGTGAACCAATGAAAATGAACCTCATCACAAAATCTACAGTTGCTTGAATTTTCCTGTTCTGGTTTCTGGTTGAGATTACAGGATTATCTAAGAAGAAGCATTTATCGGAGTAAAAGTGCGGCTATTCCATAATTGTAGGGGAAATATCACTATAATATAACCTTGATGCAGTTATATCTGATGAAAAACATGGAGACAAGGTGGAACATCAAAATCAGATGGCACCTACTACAATACCTACAAAAAAGCATATAACATATTTGTGGATGTTTTTATATATTTTCTCAATTGTGAATGATATATTTGTATTGTGATATTTCTAGCTAGTAATTATATAAAGAAATGGCATTTAAATTTTAAAAATTGAGTTAGTTATGAATTACCTTACTAAAATGTGATTTTTATATAATATTTTAAATATCCTTTCTAAATGAACATTTTAATTGCTATATTATAAAAGTTACAGAAAAGTGAATGAATAATAAATTATACCACTGAATGCATATCTTAGCTTTAGGGGTCTAGAACTAGAGCCAATGTCTGATAATAATGTGATAACATTTCTTTGGAAAGTAAGTCCAGGGCAGCAATGGCAGGGACACGTGGAAATTCAGGCAAGAGCACGTGGAAATTGAGGCAACAGCAGACGTGAAACAACGTGTTGGGATGCATTATAACAATGTGTTGTGTGTATGTGACTGTGTTGTGTCCATTTCACCACAAGGTGAGAGAGAGAGCATGGTGGTCATCAGATGCATGCACTTGGATCCCACTACTTTTCCAGAAAGCTGCAAGAGGAAACCACAGCCGCCATTAGTCCATGGAAGTGAGAGAGGAGGGAGAATATATCTGTTCAGCTGTCTTCTGTCTTCTATTTCCCATTGGCAAGGGTTTCCCTGAGGCAGAACCACCATCTCTGCTGTTCTGTTTTCCATCATCCGGTCCCTTGGTGGCTGTTATGAAAGACAGACCTCATGCCCACAGTGTGGTGTTCCATTCACGCCCCAATAGGAGGGATGGTAGGATGATCTAGATCAGGCAAGGTGGTGGCCTAGAGAATAAGAGACAGTTAAGGGAATCTGAGGAAGCACATGTTTGCGTCCAATACTGTCTACTCCTTGTACCACTCAGATTTGCTTATGTCTTCCAATCATGGCTGGCTTTATGGGCATATGATTTCCACAGTGGCACAGAGTCTTGTGCTTAGAGGTGCTCATGCTTAGAGGGGCAATGGTTAGTCTTCATATTGCCTGCTCTATTAGCAGCATTGAACCTGGTTTATTTGGGGGATGCTGCCCTCTTCTGATTTTATCATTGTTCACTGGGCACCTCTTCTCAATCTCCTTTGCTAGTTCTTTCTCTTGTCTCTAATCTTCTGCACCTGCTGTTTTGTTTTTGAGGCAGAGGGCACTCCTCTGCTGAAGAGGGAATGGTCTTACACTAATTCCCTAGGGGTTTTCGCTCCCCTCTCCTGTGGATTTGTCAGAGACTTGGACAGAGTCCTATAATGCCCACTATGCCTGCCTCTAGCATGTTTGAATTCTGCTGGATCATCTGGCGCAATGGGCAGAGCAGCTTGGGCCAGACCCTATATCTGCTATGGAACCCTTTTTTGTTCTGGGTTCCACTTGAGACCAGTAGCCTTTGGAAACTCCATTAGTGAGTCACAGCAATATCCTCAAATGAGGAATATGTTGACTCCAAAATCCCAATAGGTCCAAAAAACACTGTGCCTTTTTCTTAGTGAGAAGAATTATGTATCAGGAAACGAGCCATTTACTTTAAAAAGGATGTTTTGACACAAGGACCAGGAGCATTGGACCTCTAAAAACACCATCTATGTTATAAGTCGCTGAATCTTCTGAGGTTTATGTCTCTCTTCTAGGAACTTGCTACTTCTTCCTTATGAATACCAATTAAAGTAATATTATTAACATATTGAGTTAGTGTGATGTTTTGCAAAATGCCAATTAATCTGAAAACAGAAGTGACATAGCCCTAACATAAAACAGTGAAGCAGTGCTTTTCTTCTTACCACACCAAACAAATTGTTTTGATTTTCTCTCATAATGCGTGTAGATTAAAAAGCATTCACCAAATCAAAAACCACATACAAAGTGCCAGAAACCACGTTCTGCTCAGTGAAGGTACCACGTCCTAGAGAGCGTCTGCAAGTGCGATTAAGTTTATGCTAATGTGCATTCATCCTATAATCCATCTGATGTCGGCAGAGGCCAGATAGGCTAACTGAATAGGGATATAAAATGTACCAACCCCCTCAGTGTTCATTATCAAGAGGACTTAGGCTTCCTTTCAGTCGTTTATCTCTGCTTCCGTGAATTGGCTCAGTCCTGAGAACTGGCTGAGGGTCTTTGATTTGTCACATCAGAGGCTGATCTCAGGACTCAGCTTTTTCAACTCTTCTTTCCTCTTGGTTTATAGTCATTTAGCAAAGTATGAAGCCTCTTCAACTACTGGCCTATCAGCCTATTCCAATGAGTCTGTTGCTGTCACCACTCCATTAAATCTGACATTTGTTAAGATCACCAGTGAGTGCATGTTTCCAATGGTTAGTCTTCATGTTGCATGCTCTATTAGCAGCATTGAACATGATTTATTGGGGGGATGCTGCCATCTTCTGATTTTATCGTTGTTCACTGGGCACCTCTTCTCAATCTCCTTTGCTGGTTCTTTCTCTTGTCTCTAAACTGAAAATGTCACACTCCCCAGGCTCTCAATTCTTCAATCTTTAATCAATCAGGCTTGTTTTGTTGGTGATCTCATGCCTATCCTTACTGATAATGTAGTCAAATGGTTCGATAGAGAGGAATAAGGCTGATTATTCATTTATATATTCATATATATTATTTTAATATAGCAATGCAGATATTGGCAGATTAATACATGGGGGATTTTAATTATATAATGATCTACATATAATTATGTAATGATATAAGTGAAGAAATACATAGATAGAATTATGGTTTACTAACCCATTTTTGACTTCTTGCATTTTGTGCAATGTCTCAGTATCTGTTAGTATCTTATTTCTTAAGTTTTTTTCTCTATGATCAATTACTTATGAGTTAATTTTTGTGTACAGTATAAAATAAGGTTCTAAATTTATGGTTTATTTCCTTCTCTTTTTACTCCCACTTCTTAGGTAAGTTCCTCTAGTCATGGCCTTACTTATTTTCTGTGTGTTGATGATGCCAACATTTAATCTTTCAGCTGAGATCTCAATGCTGGTCTCCGGAAGCCTTTCTCTAATAGCCTATTTGACATCTTCATTTGGATGCCTAACAAGAACTTGAACTAACATGTCCAAATCAAAATACTGTTCTTCCCTCCAATTGTCAGAATTGTGTCTTCTATAGTCTTTCCCTCTTCTGATAATGACCACTTCAGACTTTCAGATGCTTAGACTAAAAAAATGGAGTCAACATTTTCTCTCTCAGAACTCATCTCTAAGGCATCAGCAAATTTTGTTGACTCTACCCTCAAAAACACAGAATCCAATCCCTTGTCTTGACTCTGCCATACTAAACTGCTGCATATCCTGCCAGAATATTTGCCATCAGCTTCTAATTATTCTTTCTAGGTCTGCACATCTTTTATCCTGATGTATTCTCAAGGCAGCAGCCAGAGAGAGCCTGCAAAAATGCAAATTTGATCATGCCATTCTTCTGCTCCAGATTTGTCAGTAGCTTTCATCTAATTCAGAGTAAAGGCCAAATCCTTACAAAGTCTTACAATCATTCGAATGATCTGATTAAAACACCAAACACCTGGCTCATCCCATGCTAGCAACACTGGCCTTTGTGTCACTTCTTGAATATGCCAAGCATTGCCTCAAGGACTTCATACTTGTGCCCCTTCTTCTTGGACTACTCTTTCTCAGATATCAACATTGAACATTATCACTCCTCAGATATCATTGAATCATTGAGGCCTCCAATACTACCTTATTTAAAAAGAAATCTCATTTCACTTTGCAGTTTTTTTTTTTCTTTTTTTTTAGCTTTCATTTTAGGTTCTGGGGTGCATGTGCAGGTTTGTTAAGTAAGTAAATTGCATGTCTCAGGCACTTCATGTACAGATTGTTTTGTCACTCGGGTGGTAAGCAGAGTATCCAATGATATCTCTTTTATCTTCACTCTACTCCTTTCCTCTGTTCACAAAGACCCTGGTGTCTGATGTTCCCTTATTTGTGCCCATATGTACTCAGTGTTTACCACCCGCTTATAACTGAGAGCATGTGGTATTTGTTTTCTGTTTCCGTGTTTGTTGGCTTAGGATAACGGCCTCCAGCTCCACCCATGTTACTACATCATCTTGTTGTTGTTGTTGTTTTTCCTACTGACTGCATAGTGTTCCATGGTGTATATGTACCATATTTTCTTTATCCAGTCTACTATTTATGGTCATTTAGGTTTATTCCCTGTCTTTGCTATTGTGAATAGTTCTGTCATGAATATTTGCATGCATGTGTCTTTATGGTAGAACAATTTATATTTCTTTGGATATATATCCAGTAATGGAATTGCTGGTTTGAATGGTAATTCTGTTTTAAGTTCTTTGGAAAATTGCTATACTGATTTCCACAATGGCCGGACTAATTTACCTTCTCACCAGTAGTGTGAAAGCATTCCCTTTCACCACAGTCTTGCCAGAATCTGTTGGTTTTTTTTTTTTTTTTTTTTTTTTTGAGTTTTTAGTAATAGCTATTCTGACTGGTATGAGATGGTATCTCATTGTGGCTTTGAATCACATTTCTTTAATGATTAGTTGTATTGAGCACTTTTTTCATGTTTGTTGGCTGTGTGTTTGTCTTCACTTGAAAATTGTTCATGTCCTTTATCAAATTTTTAATGGCGGTATTGTTTTTTGCTTGTAAATGTGAATTCCTTGTATGTTCCACATATTACGCCTTTGTCAGTTGTACAGTTTACAAAATAGTTTCTCCCATTCTGCAGGTTATCTGTTTACTCTGTTGATAGTTTCTTTTCTTGTGCAGAAGCTCTTCAGTTTAATTAGGTTCCACTTTTCAATTTTTGTTTTTGTTGCAATTGATTTTGGTGTCTTTGCCATGAACTCTTTGCCAGGTTCTATGTCCAGAATGGTATTTACTAGGTTATTATTCTGTGTTTTAAAAAAAACAGTTTTAGGTTTTACATTTTATTTAACCC
This sequence comes from Papio anubis, assembly GCF_008728515.1. Lineage (NCBI taxonomy): Eukaryota > Metazoa > Chordata > Mammalia > Primates > Cercopithecidae > Papio > Papio anubis. The sequence continues at coordinate 38,253 of NW_022162923.1, read as the reverse complement.
AGCTTGCATTGATTTTTGTATATGTATAAGGAAGGTGTCCAGTTTCTATCTTCTGCACATGGCTATCCAGTTATCTCAGTACCATTTATAGAGTAGGGAGTCTCTCCTCCTTGCTTGTTTTTGTTAACTTTGTTGAAGATTAGATGGTTGTAGGTGGATGGCATTATTTTTGGGGTCTCTATTCTGTTCCCTTGGTCCACGTGCCTGTTTTTGTATCAGTACCATGCTGTTTTAGTTTCTGTATCCTTGTAGTATGGTTCAAAGTCAGGTAATGTTATACTTCCTGCTTTGTTCTTTTTGTTTGATATTGCCTTGGCTATTTGGGCTTTTTTTTAAAATTCACAATGAATTTTAAAATAACTTGTTTTTAATTTTGTGAAGAACATCAATGATAATTTGACAGGAATAGCACTGAATCTGTACATTGGTTTGGGCAGTATGGGCATTTAAACAGTATTGATTCTTCCCATCCATGAGCCTGGAATGTTTTCCCATTTGTCTGTGTCTTATCTGATTTAATTGAACAGTGTCTTGTAATACTCTTTGCAGAGATATTTCACCTCCCTGGTCAGCTATATTCCTATATATTTTATTTTTTGTGACTATTGTGAAAGGGATTGCCTTCTTGACTTTTCTCTGCTTGAATTTTGTTGATATAGGAATGCTACTAATTTTTGTACATTGATTTTTGTATCCTGGGAATTTGCTGAGTTTGTTTATCAGTCCAAGGAGGTTTTGGCCAGAGACTGTAGGGATTTCTAGATATAAAATCATAATATGTGCAAACAGGGATAATTTGTCTTCTTCTCTTCCTATTTGGATGCCTTTTATTTCTTTCTCTTCCTGATTGCTTTGACCAGGACTTCCAGTACTATCGAATAAGAGTGGTGAGAGAGGACACCCTTGTCTTGTTCCTGTTTTCAAGGGGTAATGCTTCCAATTTTGCCCATTTAGTATGATATTGGCTGTGGGTTTGTCATGGTTGGTTCTTATTATTGTGAAGTATATATCTTCAATGCCTAGTTCATTGAGAGATTTTAATATGAAGATATATTGAATTTTATTGAAAGTCTTTTCTGCATTTACTGAGATAATAATGTGGTTTTTGTTAGTTTTACTTAAGTGATGAATCACATTTATTGATTTACATATGTTTAACCAACCTTGTATCCCAGTGATAAAGCCTACTTGATTATGGTGGAATAGCTTTTTGATGTGCTGCTGGATTCATCTTACTAGCATTTTGTTGAGTATTTTTTTAATCTATGTTTATCAAGGATGTTTTCTTTTTCTATTGTGTCTCTGCCTGGTTTTGGTATCAGGATGATATTTGCCTTGTAGAGTGAGTTAGAGTGGAGTCTCCTTAGTTTTTTTGAGTAGGTTTAGTATGAATGGTACCAGTTCTTCTTTATACATGTGGTAGAATTCTGCTGAGAATCCATAAGGTCCTAGGCTTTGTTTGTTTGTTTGTTTGTTTGGTAGGCTTTCTATTACTCTTTCAATTTGGAATTTGTTATTGGTTTGCTCCGAGATTCAATTTCTTACTGATTCAATCTTGAGAGGTTGCATGTACACAGTAATTTATCCATTTCTTCTAGTTTTTCCAGCTTTTGGGCATAGAGGTATTGACAGTAGCTTGGTAGGATTGTTTGTACTTCAGTGGGGTCAATGGTAATACCCATTTTGTCATTTTTGATCGTGTTTATTTGGATCATCTCTCTTTTTTTCTTTATTAATCTGGTTAGGGGTCTATCATATTAATTTTATAAAAACATCAAATCCTGGATTCACTGACCATTTATATGTGTTTTTAAATCACAATTTCCTTCAGTTCAGCTCTGATTTTGGTTATTTATTGTCTTTTGCTAGCTTTGGCATTGGTTTGCTCTTGTTTGTTTAGTTTCTCTTGTGAAGTTAGGTTATTAATTTGAGATCATTCTAACTTTTTGATGTGGGTGTTTAGTGCTACAAACTTTCCTCTTAACACTGCCTTATCCATACCCCAGAGATTCTGGTATGTTGTATCTTTGTTCTCATTATGTTCAAAGAATTTATTGATTTCTGCCTTAATTTCAATATGTACCCAAAAGTCATTCAGGGAAGGCTGTTTAATTTCTATGTAATTATATGGTTTTAAGGTATTTTCTTAGTATTTATTTACATTTTTATTGTGCTGTGGTACAAGAATGTGGTTGGTATGATTTTCTCTGTTTTATATTTGCTAGGAATTGTTTTATGTTAGATCGTGTGGTTGATTTTAGATTATATGTCATACGCAGATGAGAAGAATGTGTATTCTGTTGTTTTGGGGTAAACTGTTTTGTGGATGTCTATTAGGTTCATTTGGTTAAATGTCTATTTCAGGTCCTGAATACCTTTGTTAGTTTTCTGCATTGATGTTCTGTCTAATGCTGTTGGTGGGGTGTTGAAATCTCTTACTATTATTGTGCGGTTTCCTTAATTTTTTAATAGGTCTGTGAGAATTTGCTTTATGAATCTGGGTTGGGTGCATATACATTTAGAATAGTCATGTCTTCTTGCTGAATTGAACCTTTTTCAATTATGTAATGCCCTTCTGTTTCTTTCTTGATCTTTGCTGGTTAAAGACAGTTTTGTATGAAATTAGATCATCAAGGTCAGGTGCCATGGCTCAGACTTGTAATACCAGTACTTTAGGAGCTGAGGTGGATGGATCACTTGACCCCAGGAGTTTGAGACTAGCCTGAGCAGCATGGCCAAATCCTGTCTCTATCAGGAAAAAAAATACAAAAATTAGCCAGTCATGGTGGTGCACACCTGTGGTCCCAGGTACTTGTAAGGCTGAGTTGGGAGGATTTCTTGAGACCAGGAGGTAGAGGTGGCAGTAGGCTGAGATTGCACCACTGCACTATGGCCTGGGCAACAGAGTGAGACCCTACTCAAAACAAACAATCAAACAAACAAAAAAACAAGAAAAAAAAAGAAAAGTTAGAATAGCAACCCTGCTTCTATTTTCCATTTGCTTGGTAGATTTTTCTCAGTCTTTTAAATTTGAGCTTTGGGTATCATTGCATGTAAGTGAGTCTCTTGAAGACACCATACCACTGCATCTTGCTTCTTTATCCAACTTGCCACTCTGTGCCTTTTAATTCAGGGGTTTAACCTGTTTACATTCAAGGTTAGTATTCATATGTGGGAATTTGATCCTTTCATCATGTTGTTAGCTGCTTATCATGCAGACTGGTTTCTGTGGTTACTTTATAGGATACTGGTCTATGTCCTTAAGTGTGATTTTGTTGTGGCCGATAATGGTCTTTCGTTTCTATGATTAGCAATCCATTCAGGACCTCTTGTGAGACAGGTCTGGTGGTAATGAAATTCCTTAACCTTTGTTTGTCTGAAAAAGATCCTATTTCTACTTCACTTACATGAAATTCTTGATTGGACATTCTTTTTCAAAAAGTTTCTGAATATGAACTCCCGTCTCTTCCTGATTGTAGAGTTTCTGCTAACAGGTCCCCTGTTAGCTCGATGCTGTCCCCTTTGTAGGTGACCTGCCCTTTCTCTCTAGCTGCCTATGGCATTTTTTCTTTCATTTTCACCTTGGAGAATCTGATGACTATGTGTCTTGGGTATAGTCTTCTTGTGTAGTATTTCGTAGGGGTTCTTAGCATTTCCTGAATTTGAATGCTGGCCTCTGTAGCAAGGTTGAGGAAAATTTTATGGACTATATCCTGAAATAGGATTTCCCAGTTATTTGCCTTCTATTATTCCTGTATTTCATGGATGCCAATGAGTCATGTATTTAGTCTCTTAACAAAATCTTATATTCTTGGAGGTTTTGTGCATTCTTCTTTATTATTTTTTTTTATTATTATTTTTCCCTGACTAATTTCAGAGAGCTGGTCTTGAGCTCTGAGATTCTTTCCCCAGCTGTGTTGATTCTGCTAACACTTGCATTTGTATTCTGAAATTCTTGAAGTGATGTTTTCAGCTCTATCAGATCAGTTGGAATTTTTCTTAAAATGACCATTTTGTCTTGTGTCTTCTGTATCATTTTATGGCATTCCTCAGAATCTTTGGATTGTGGTTTGACTTTCTGCTGAATCTCATTATCTTTGTTCCTATCCATGTTCTGAATCATATTTCTGCCTTTTCAGCCTGGGGGGGGAACTAGTGTGGTCATTTGGAGGCTTTTTGAGTTGCCACAGTTATTGTGCTGGTTCTTTCTCATCTCTGTGGGCTGATATTCTTCAGTCTTTGAAGTTGCCATTCTTTAGATTTTTTTTTTTTTTTTTCTGTTTTTATCTTCGTTGATGCACTTTGGGCTTTCACTGTGGATTCCATAAAATGAGTTTGTTTCTGGTAGATTTTTGGAGGGCCAAGGTTTCTAACTCTAAATCTGGGGTCTAGTTTTGGACCCTGGACTTTGTTCTCTAGCCCGTCAACATTGGGAATCTGCTGTGCTGGAAGGGCCATTGCGTTCCTGAATTGCTGGCCACAGCACTCTGAAGGGAGGTACCAGCCAAAGCTCTTCATTGAATAGTGACAGTGTAATGCAAGCTTGTTAACACATGCCAGCACCAGCAGTGTGGCAAGGTATGGGCTCTTGGATTAGGATGTGTTGCAGGCTGGCCCAAGGCCAGCTTCCATGTGGGCATTGGCAGTAGCCTAAATTCATCTTTATACATGTGGGTATTTTCTCAACTAATTAGTTGAGAAAAATGATTAATTCCTGTTGAATTGCAATGGTGTGATTTTAAAAATCAGCTGACCATGAATGTCATTACTAATTTCCAGACTCTCAATTGTGTTTCATTGTTCTTTTGTCTCTCATGATGCAGTTACCACACTGTCTTGATTTAGTCCAGTAAACTTGTAGTAAACTTTGAAATTAGAAACTAATCCTCCAAATTTGTATTTTAAAAAATTATTTTATTGGCCTAATCACTTGGCATTTCCAGGTGTATTTTTGGAGTAGTTTTACATTTTCTGCAGAAAAAAGCTTTCTGTGATGTGATAAGGATTGCTTTATAAATTGCTCTTCACACATAAAGACTCTTCTTGTGCTGGATTTCAGTTCAGATGGTCCTTATTGCTTGCAAGCTCTTTGATGAATACACACACAATTTTGGCCTTTTATTTACCTTATCCTTGTTGTTGCAGAAGGACATCTTGCTTTCTGGAACCTACTATATCTATTCAAAAGTGGAAGTTTTCACAGGTAACTTCTACATATCAAGTAACATAGAATCAAATAAAAAACTAGCAGTCCTTGTTTCCTGTCTGAACCAGACAGGTGAAATTGAAATTAGTTATACAAGTGTGTACTAACTCTTCATAAAGACTATCCAAAGAGGGTATTATTATCATCTGCATTTAACAGATGGCTATCCTAAGGCTGATAGTTGTTGTAAAATAGATTCTCAGATCATACCTATATGAAGCAGAGAACCTGATTTCCTGTCCTGGCAGTCTGACTCCAAGATCCTTTCTTAGAAACAATTATGCTGTAAAAACTTAAAATGAATAAAACCCAACATGGGATACTGATTTTAACATCCGTTAGTCTTAAACCATTAAATAATAAAAAATAAGTTAAAATGAAAGAAAAATATCCAAATAATCGTATACAGAGAAGTCAATATTCTTCAATCGAAAACACTTTTTTTAAGTGCTCAAAGAATATTTGCAGAAGTGCTGAATATTTAATTAATTAATATTTGAATATCAAATTGACTTACGAGAATGAATTCCTTAAAGGCCTAAGGATGAGAGATCAGTTCGATAAATATTGAAAACGGGCTGAAAATTCTGAGTGGGAAAATAGGGCCATTTCTTTTTTTTTTTTTTTTTTTTTTAAATTTATTTATTATTATTATACTTTAAGTTGTAGGGTACATGTGCATAACATGCAGGTTTGTTACATATGTATACTTGTGCCATGTTGGTCTGCTGCACCCATCAACTCGTCATTTACATCAGGTATAACTCCCAATGCAATCCCTCCCCCCTCCCTCCTCCCCATGATAGGCCCCGGTGTGTGATGTTCCCCTTCCCGAGTCCAAGTGATCTCATTGTTCAGTTCCCACCTATGAGTGAGAACATGCGGTGTTTGGTTTTCTGTTCTTGTGATAGTTTGCTAAGAATGATGGTTTCCAGCTGCATCCATGTCCCTACAAAGGACGCAAACTCATCCTTTTTTATGGCTGCATAGTATTCCATGGTGTATATGTGCCACATTTTCTTAATCCAATCTGTCACTGATGGACATTTGGGTTGATTCCAAGTCTTTGCTATTGTGAATAGTGCTGCAATAAACATACGTGTGCATGTGTCTTTATAGCAGCATAATTTATAATCCTTTGGGTATATCCCCAGTAATGGGATGGCTGGGTCATATGGTACATCTAGTTCTAGATCCTTGAGGAATCGCCATACTGTTTTCCATAATGGTTGAACTAGTTTACAATCCCACCAACAGTGTAAAAGTGTTCCTATTTCTCCACATCCTCTCCAGCACCTGTTGTTTCCTGACTTTTTAATGATCGCCATTCTAACTGGTGTGAGATGGTATCTCATTGTGGTTTTGATTTGCATTTCTCTGATGGCCAGTGATGATGAGCATTTTTTCATATGTCTGTTGGCTGTATGAATGTCCTCTTTTGAGAAATGTCTGTTCATATCCTTTGCCCACTTTTTGATGGGGTTGTTTGTTTTTTTCTTGTAAATTTGTTGGAGTTCTTTGTAGGTTCTGGATATTAGCCCTTTGTCAGATGAGTAGATTGCAAAAATTTTCTCCCATTCTGTAGGTTGCCTGTTCACTCTGATGGTAGTTTCTTTTGCTGTGCAGAAGCTCTTTAGTTTAATGAGATCCCATTTGTCAATTTTAGCTTTTGCTGCCGTTGCTTTTGGTGTTTTAGACATGAAGTCTTTGCCCATGCCTATGTCCTGAATGGTACTACCTAGGTTTTCCTCTAGGATTTTTATGGTATTAGGTCTAACATTTAAGTCTCTAATCCATCTTGAATTAATTTTCGTATAAGGAGTAAGGAAAGGATCCAGTTTCAGCTTTCTACTGATGGCTAGCCAATTTTCCCAGCACCATTTATTAAATAGGGAATCCTTTCCCCATTTCTTGTTTTTCTCAGGTTTGTCAAAGATCAGATGGCTGTAGATGTGTGGTATTATTTCTGAGGACTCTGTTCTGTTCCATTGGTCTATATCTCTGTTTTGGTACCAGTACCATGCTGTTTTGGTTACTGTAGCCTTGTAGTATAGTTTGAAGTCAGGTAGCGTGATGCCTCCAGCTTTGTTCTTTTGACTTAGGATTGTCTTGGAGATGCGGGCTCTTTTTTGGTTCCATATGAACTTTAAAGCAGTTTTTTCCAATTCTGTGAAGAAACTCATTGGTAGCTTGATGGGGATGGCATTGAATCTATAAATTACCTTGGGCAGTATGGCCATTTTCACGATATTGATTCTTCCTATCCATGAGCATGGTATGTTCTTCCATTTGTTTGTGTCCTCTTTTATTTCACTGAGCAGTGGTTTGTAGTTCTCCTTGAAGAGGTCCTTTACATCCCTTGTAAGTTGGATTCCTAGGTATTTGATTCTCTTTGAAGCAATTGTGAATGGAAGTTCATTCATGATTTGGCTCTGTGTTTGTCTGTTATTGGTGTATAAGAATGCTTGTGATTTTTGCACATTAATTTTGTATCCTGAGACTTTGCTGAAGTTGCTTATCAGCTTAAGGAGATTTTGGGCTGAGACAATGGGGTTTTCTAAATATACAATCATGTCATCTGCAAACAGGGACAATTTGACTTCTTCTTTTCCTAACTGAATACCCCTGATTTCTTTCTCTTGCCTAATTGCCCTAGCCAGAACTTCCAACACTATGTTGAATAGGAGTGGTGAGAGAGGGCATCCCTGTCTTGTGCCAGTGTTCAAAGGGAATTTTTCCAGTTTTTGCCCATTCAGTATGATATTGGCTGTGGGTTTGTCATAAATAGCTCTTATTATTTTGAGGTACGTTCCATCAATACCAAATTTATTGAGCGTTTTTAGCATGAAGGGCTGTTGAATTTTGTCAAAAGCCTTTTCTGCATCTATTGAGATAATCATGTGGTTCTTGTCTTTGGTTCTGTTTATATGCTGGATTATGTTTATTGATTTGCGAATGTTGAACCAGCCTTGCATCCCAGGGATGAAGCCCACTTGATCATGGTGGATAAGCTTTTTGATGTGCTGCTGAATCCGGTTTGCCAGTATTTTATTGAGGATTTTTGCATCGATGTTCATCAGGGATATTGGTCTAAAATTCTCTTTTTTTGTTGTGTCTCTGCCAGGCTTTGGTATCAGGATGATGTTGGCCTCATAAAATGAGTTAGGGAGGATTCCCTCTTTTTCTATTGATTGGAATAGTTTCAGAAGGAATGGTACCAACTCCTCCTTATACCTCTGGTAGAATTCAGCTGTGAATCCATCTGGTCCTGGACTTTTTTTGGTTGGTAGGCTATTAATTATTGCCTCAATTTCAGAGCCTACTATTGGTCTATTCAGGGATTCAACTTCTTCCTGGTTTAGTCTTGGAAGAGTGTAAGTGTCCAGGAAATTATCCATTTCTTCTAGGTTTTCCAGTTTATTTGCGTAGAGGTGTTTATAGTATTCTCTGATGGTAGTTTGTATTTCTGTGGGGTCGGTGGTGATATCCCCTTTATCATTTTTTATTGCGTCGATTTGATTCTTCTCTCTTTTCTTCTTTATTAGTCTTGCTAGTGGTCTGTCAATTTTGTTGATCTTTTCAAAAAACCAACTCCTGGATTCATTGATTTTTTGGAGGGTTTTTTGTGTCTCTATCTCCTTCAGTTCTGCTCTGATCTTAGTTATTTCTTGCCTTCTGCTAGCTTTGGAATGTGTTTGCTCTTGCTTCTCTAGTTCTTTTAATTGCGATGTTAGAGTGTCAATTTTTGATCTTTCCTGCTTTCTCTTGTGGGCATTTAGTGCTATAAATTTCCCTCTGCACACTGCTTTAAATGTGTCCCAGAGATTCTGGTATGTTGTATCTTTGTTCTCATTGGTTTCAAAGAACATCTTTATTTCTGCCTTCATTTCGTTATGTACCCAGTAGTCATTCAGGAGCAGGTTGTTCAGTTTCCATGTAGTTGAGCGGTTTTGATTGAGTTTCTTAGTCCTGAGTTCTAGTTTGATTGCACTGTGGTCTGAGAGACAGTTTGTAATAATTTCTGTTCTTGTACATTTGCTGAGGAGTGCTTTACTTCCAATTACGTGGTCAATTTTGGAATAAGTACGATGTGGTGCTGAGAAGAATGTATATTCTGTTGATTTGGGGTGGAGAGTTCTATAGATGTCTATTAGGTCTGCTTGCTGCAGAGATGAGTTCAATTCCTGGACATCCTTGTTAACTTTCTGTCTCGTTGATCTGTCTAATGTTGACAGTGGAGTGTTGAAGTCTCCCATTATTATTGTATGGGAGTCTAAGTCTCTTTGTAAGTCTCTAAGGACTTGCTTTATGAATCTGGGTGCTCCTGTATTGGGTGCATATATATTTAGGATAGTTAGCTCTTCCTGTTGAATTGATCCCTTGACCATTATGTAATGGCCTTCTTTGTCTCTTTTGATCTTTGATGGTTTAAAGTCTGTTTTATCAGAGACTAGGATTGCAACCCCTGCTTTTTTTTGTTCTCCATTTGCTTGGTAAATCTTCCTCCATCCCTTTATTTTGAGCCTATGTATGTCTCTGCGTGTGAGATGGGTCTCCTGGATACAGCAGACTGATGGGTCTTGACTCTTTATCCAGTTTGCCAGTCTGTGTCTTTTCATTGGAGCATTTAGTCCATTTACATTTAAGGTTAAGATTGTTATGTGTGAACTTGATCCTGCCATTATGATATTAACTGGTTATTTTGCTCGTTAGTTGATGCAGTTTCTTCCTAGCCTCGATGGTCTTTACATTTTGGCATGTTTTTGCAATGGCTGGTACCGGTTGTTCCTTTCCATGTTGAGTGCTTCCTTCAGGGTCCCTTGTAAGGCAGGCCTAGTGGTGACAAAATCTCTAAGCATTTGCTTATCTGTAAAGGATTTTATTTCTCCTTCACTTATGAAACTTAGTTTGGCTGGATATGAAATTCTGGGTTGAAAATTCTTTTCTTTAAGAATGTTGAATATTGGCCCCCACTCTCTTCTGGCTTGTAGAGTTTCTGCCGAGAGATCTGCTGTTAGTCTGATGGGCTTCCCTTTGTGGGTAACCCGACCTTTCTCTCTGGCTGCCCTTAAGATTTTTTCCTTCATTTCAACTTTGGTGAATCTGGCAATTATGTGTCTTGGAGTTGCTCTTCTCGAGGAGTATCTTTGTGGCGTTCTCTGTATTTCCTGGATTTGAATGTTGGCCTGCCCTACTAGGTTGGGGAAGTTCTCCTGGATGATATCCTGAAGAGTGTTTTCCAACTTGGTTCCATTTTCCCCCTCACTTTCAGGCACCCCAATCAGACGGAGATTTGGTCTTTTTACATAATCCCATACTTCTTGCAGGCTTTGTTCATTTCTTTTTCTTCTTTTTTCTTTTGGTTTCTCTTCTCGCTTCATTTCATTCATTTGATCCTCAATCGCTGATACTCTTTCTTCCAGTTGATCGAGTCGGTTACTGAAGCTTGTGCATTTGTCACGTATTTCTCGTGTCATGGTTTTCATCTCTTTCATTTCATTTATGACCTTCTCTGCATTAATTAGTCTAGCCGTCAATTCTTCCACTTTTTTTTCAAGATTTTTAGTTTCTTTGCGCTGGGTACGTAATTCCTCCTTTAGCTCTAAGAAATTTGATGGACTGAAGCCTTCTTCTCTCATCTCGTCAAAGTCATTTTCCGTCCAGCTTTGATCCGTTGCTGGCGATGAGCTGCGCTCCTTTGCCGGGGGAGATGTGCTCTTATTTTTTGAATTTCCAGCTTTTCTGCCCTGCTTTTTCCCCATCTTTGTGGTTTTATCTGCCTCTGGTCTTTGATGATGGTGATGTACTGATGGGGTTTTGGTGTAGGTGTCCTTCCTGTTTGATAGTTTTCCTTCTAACAGTCAGGACCCTCAGCTGTAGGTCTGTTGGAGATTGCTTGAGGTCCACTCCAGACCCTGTTTGCCTGGGTATCAGCAGCAGAGGCTGCAGAAGATAGAATATTTCTGAACAGCGAGTGTACCTGTCTGATTCTTGCTTTGGAAGCTTCCTCTCAGGGGTGTACTCCACCCTGTGAGGTGTGGGGTGTCAGACTGCCCCTAGTGGGGGATGTCTCCCAGTTAGGCTACTCAGGGGTCAGGGACCCACTTGAGCAGGCAGTCTGTCCGTTCTCAGATCTCAGCCTCCGTGTTGGGAGATCCACTGCTCTCTTCAAAGCTGTCAGACAGAGTCGTTTGCGTCTGCAGAGTTTTCTGCTGCTTTGTTGTTGTTGTTGTTGTTGTTGTTGTGTAGCTGTGCCCTGTCCCCAGAGGTGGAGTCTACAGAGACAGGCAGGTTTCCTTGAGCTGCTGTGAGCTCCACCCAGTTGGAGCTTCCCAGCAGCTTTCTTTACCTACTTAAGCCTCAGCAATGGCGGGCGCCCCTCCCCCAGCCTCGCTGCTGCCTTGCCGGTAGATCACAGACTGCTGTGCTAGCAATGAGGGAGGCTCCGTGGGTGTGGGACCCTCCCGGCCAGGTGTGGGATATGATCTCCTGGTGTGCCTGTTTGCTTAAAGCGCAATATTGGGGTGGGAGTTACCCGATTTTCCAGGTGTTGTGTGTCTCAGTTCCCCTGGCTAGGAAAAGGGATTCCCTTCCCCCTTGCGCTTCCCAGGTGAGGCGATGCCTCGCCCTGCTTCAGCTCTCGCTGGTCGGGCTGCAGCAGCTGACCAGCACCGATCGTCCGGCACTCCCCAGTGAGATGAACCCAGTACCTCAGTTGAAAATGCAGAAATCACCGGTCTTCTGTGTCGCTGGCGCTGGGAGTTGGAGACTGGAGCTGTTCCTATTCGGCCATCTTGCTCCGCCTCAATAGGGCCATTTCAACCTGCATGACATCCCTAAAGTTTATTTTTCATTTTGGAAACTGTAGGACAAAAACTATTCCCATTCATGTGGGGTGTGTATATATGTGTATGGGTGTATATGTCTTCCCAAGAAAATCTTGAATGCTTTTGAGAGGAAAAATTTAGATTCTGTTTACATGTATCTGGTATTGAGAAAAATAAATTAACAGCAGTCATGATACAAGTTATGATTAAGCTTCCTTCAGAAATTTAGACATCCAATATACGATCCATGTATTGGGTTTAAAAATTTCCATAGCAAGTCATGTTGCTGAACACAAATTATGGCTACACAAGGAAAATATTGCAAAACAATGAAAGAGAATATGTCTTCATTTGCATGCTGGCGAATAAGAAATCAGCTTTTACTTCAAAATTATTATGAAAAAATGTCAGCCTATTGCAAGACGAGACTTTGTTTAAATAGTAGTTAATTTGAGCTGTTTTGAAAATTACATGTTTTCCATAAAGACAGCATTGAACTCATCCATTAGTATGCCCCAGTGCTTTCCTGTTTGGCACTGGTCCCAGAATTTAATTTAGAAGAACCAAGAATTTTACTGCACATTCGGAAATCAGGATCGCATAGAGTTTAAGATCAAGACCTTAAAGGGAATCATGACCATTGATATTAGGCTTGCCCTTTTTTTTTTTTTTTTGAGACGGAGTCTCGCTCTGTCGCCCAGGCTGGAGTGCAGTGGCCGGATCTCGGCTCACTACAAGCTCCGCCTCCCGGGTTCACGTCATTCTCCTGCCTCAGCCTCCCGAGTAACTGTGACTACAGGCGCCCGCCACCTCGGCCGGCTAGTTTTTTTGTATTTTTTTTTTCAGTAGAGACGGGGTTTCACCGTGTTAGCCAGGATGATCTCGATCTCCTGACCTCGTGATCCCCCCTTCTCGGCCTCCCAAAGTGCTAGGATTACAGGCTTGAGCCACCGCGCCCGGCCTAGGCTTGCCCTTTTTTAATGTGTGTTTGCTCAGACATGGGAAGTTAACTACCAATCATTTTTTTCTATACTAGTAATGATAGAATTTGCATTTTCCTATGATGCCCATATTAAATGTATAATCATTTTAGTATTTTAACACTTTTTTCATGAGTTCTTTCAAGGGTTGTTAAACAATTTAAACAACCTAATTTTCCCTTATGATATGCTGATAACTAATCATATTTTCACAAAGTCATTTGACACAATGTTTCATTTAAGAAAATATCTCTGGTATAACTCTACTTGCTGATAACAAAAGAGAATTTGAAACTTCAAGAAAAAAGATTAGAAAAGTTAATAATGCAATATGAATAAGTATATATAATTTATTCTTAAGAAATGTATGTGAAATCAGAGTCATAGAATGAAAAAAGAGTAATCTGTAATTTTTAAACTAAAGTTGCATTTCAAATGTGAATAAAAAAGTATTGTAAAATGTTCAATAATATTTTATATAAATATAAAAGTTCAAAAATTATTCTGGTGTTTCTAATTTTGAAAAGGACATGAAGCACTGAAAATTTTCAGACACTTCTCTTAGGATTATCAATTGAAAGAATTTCTTTGAGCATGACGTTATCTGATTATGATGGAGGATCACCTCATAAGAACCAATATTCGTACTCCTACTCAAATACAGATGAAAAAAGTGCATATCACTTTGTTTGAACAGCTAAAGTTGAGAAGTCTCCCAAATGACCATCAGTGATAAAATGATAAATAAATTATGGCATACTCAAACAGTCGAGTACTGTACAGCAATCAAAAAGCAAACCAGAGTGACATGTTTACAAAGAATTTACATAGCAAAGAAAATGAACAAATTTGAGCTAAATAGATAATATTCACAGATGTGAGAGGAATTACTAATGTCGAAAAAACATTCAATTTAAGTCAATTTATATGAAGTTTTCAAAAATATATTTTTAATACATTGTAATTTATTACATGTGTGGTAAAACTCTAAAATGAAATGTATGAGTGATTATCATAACAATTGGAATAGTTGGAAGGAAGAAAACTAAAGGGAAACGATATCAACAAGAAGGTATATATGGGGAGTGTCTGGATTTTTGGCAAATTTTATTTTTTGGCCAAGGTGTGGTAAACATGGGAGATACATTTGTAATTGTTTTCTCTAACTGTGCATTTAGGTTTTATTACTTTCCATAACTGTGTTATGTTCCACAATAGTAAAAATATTTAAAAATCAGAAAATAAAGTAAAATAATAAATAAAAAATTAAGCCGAAACTACATATGTGCATAGATACAATGGTATTATAATTATTGTGGTTTTCCTTAACAAAGAAGAATAGTGCGTTGCAGCAGTAAGAAATACAAGCTAAAATTATAAGCTTTTCTTTAAATTAATTTTAAAAAGAAAATACGTGCTAGAAGTGTGAATTTAAATTCTTAATGCTAATCTTGGGCAGAGCCTTCAGGAGCAAGTGAAACCCTCTATGCCATTGCCTCCACAGTGGAACTGCTCTTGCCACTCTTGGACTAACGAAGGAGCAACGGTCTTAAGTGCCTTATTCATACCTCCAACAAGATGTAGTCAACCCAATGAGAGAAGCCCACTTAGACTCCCATGGGTCCCACAACTCCCACACCTCCCAGTGCTGGTCATCAGACAGGGAACCCCTGACTTGGGCCCACAGCACAAACCCTCCATCTTGGACTGACTGCTCTGAGCGATTGCTGACCTGCATCTCTCTGGGATGGAGCCCCGAAGGGTTGACTCTTGGACACAACCACTACTAAGATCTCTTCCAGTGCTGCCTCTAAGCTGGGAAAGGAACATAAACACTGAGATTGCACCAGAACTGCAGTTGGCTGCTCAGGAATGCTAAGTTTTGAACTGTAGCCAGGACTGAAGGGCACAAGGAACCTACATCTTCAGAACACTGAGAGGGAACATGGCTGCAACTGTGAGGAAACATAAGGGAACCACATAATTGAGCAAGAGTCTATCGACTGACCAATAAGCTGAAGTGTCACCTGCTGGATTACACCCCAAAGCTTCAACACCAAAAATGCCTCACTAACATAACACCCTCTAAAACCAGAGACACAGAGTGAGCTTCAGATAGACACCCCATACAATGCCTCTCCCTGGCAAAAACATCCAGAAAGGAAGTCTATTTACTGTACTCAGTATACACTGCAGTTAAAGAAACACCCACATACAGAGAAGAGAAAGAACCATTGCAGTCATTCTGGTAACTCAAATGGCCAGAATATCATATTTCCTCCAAAAGACTGTACCAGTTCTCCAACAAGAGTTCTTAACAAGGCTGAACTGGCTGGAATGACAGAAATAGAATTCAGAATATGACAGAAACGAAGATGATCGAGATTCAGGAGGAAGACAAAACCCAATCCAAGGCAAATAAGAATCACAGTAATGTGATACAGCAGCTGAAGGATGAAATAGCCGGTATAAAAAAAATTTAATGGGTCTGACAGAGCTGAATAATACAAGAATTACTCAATGCAACAGCAGAATATACCAATCTGAAGAAAGAATTTCAGAACTTGAAGACTGGTTCTGTGAAATAAGACAGTCAGACAAAAAATAAAGAAAAAATAATAAAAAGGAGTGAACAAAACCCCTGAGAAGTATGGGATTATGAAAAGAGGTTAAATCTATAAATCATTGGAATCCCTGAAAGGGAGAGCCAGAAAGCCAACAACTTGGAAAGTATATTTCAGATATACGATAGTTCACGAACTCTTTCCCAACCTTGCTAGAGAGGCCAACAGACATATTCAGGAAATACAGAGAACTCATGCAAGATTCTACACAAGATCATCTCCAAGACACATAATCATCAGATTTTCCAAGATGGAAATAAAAGAAAGAATGTTAAAGGCAGCCAGAGAGAAAGGGCAGGTCACCTACAAAGGGATTTCCATCAGGCTAACAGCAGATCTGTCAGCTGAATTCTTACAAATCAGAAGAGATTGGAGGCCTACATTCAACACTCTTAAAGAAAAAAATCTTCAACCAAGAATTTCATATCCAACCAAATTAAGCTTTTTAAGTGAAGGAAAAGGAAGATTTTTTTCAGATAAGCAAATGTTGAGGGACTGTATTACCACCAGATCTGCCTTACAAGAGATCTTGAAAGGGGCACTTAGTATAGAAAAGAAAGACCACTACCAGCTAATAAAAAAATCCCCTTAAACACAGAGACCAGTGTTTAAAGCAACCATACAAACAAGCAAATGTAATGACAAGCTAACAGCACAATGACAGGATCAAATCCACACCTATCAATATTAATCTTGAATGTAAATGGGCTAAATGACACAGTTAAACAGCACAGAGTGGCAAGCAGGATTCCCACTACTGGGTATCTACCCAGGGAGAAAAAAGTCATTATACAAGAAAGATACTTGCACATGCATGTTTATAGCAGCACAATTCGGAATGCAAAATCATAGAACCAGCCCAAATGCCCATCAGTCAATGAGTGGATAAAGAAACAGATATCGATATAGGTAGATATAGATAGATAGATATAGACATAGATAGATAGATACCAAATATATAATCCTATATATATGTATATATGTAATGGAATACTACTCAGCGATACAAAGAAATGAATTAACAGCATTTGCACTGACTGGATGAGACTGGAGACTATTATTCTAAGTGAAGCAACTCAGGAATGGAAAATCAAACATTGTATATTCTAACTGATATGTGGGAGCTAAGATATGAGAATGCAAAGGCATAAGAATGATACAATGGACTTTGGCGACTTGAGGGGAAGTGTGGGAGGGGGACAAGGATGAAAGACTACACTGTTAGGGTGATGAGTGCATCAAAATCTCACAAATCAGCACCAAAGAACTTACTCATATAACGAAACACCACGTGATCCCCAATAACATTTGGAAAAAAAGTTAAAAAATAACATACTGGTGAGGTTGTAAAGAAAAGAAAACCCTTATACACTGTTGATGGAGGTGTAAATTAGTTCAACCATTTTGGAAAGCAGTATGGCGATTTCTGAGAGAGCTCAAAGCACAACTACTATTCGACCTAGCAATCCTATTACTGGATATATACCCAGAGAAACATGAAGCGTTCTACCATAAAGCTGCATGCATTCGAATATTCATTGCAGCATTGTTCACAATAGCAAAGACATGGAATCAACCTAAATGGCCATCAATGACAGACTGGATTTTAAAACGTGGTATATATACACCATTGAATATTATGCAACCCATAAGAAAGAATGAGATTGTGTCTTTTGTGGGAACATGGATGCAGCTGGAGGCTATCATCCTTATCAAATGAATGCAGAAACAGAAAATCAAATAACACATGTTCTCACTTATAACTGGGAGCTAAATGATAAGAGCTTATGAACACAAAGAAGGAAATAACAGATACTGTGGTCTACTTGATGGAGGAAGGTGGGAAGAGGGAAAGTAGCAGAAAAGATAACTATTGGGTACTGAGCTTAATACCTGTAATAACATGTACAACAAACTCCCATGACACATGTTTATCTATGTAACAAAGCTTCGCATGTACCCCCAAACCTAAAATCAAATTTTGTATATCTATATGTTGCTAGGCACCTTTTGTTCTTATTTCCAATTTAATTATTTACAATGCACATTTTGAAGTGGCAGAAATTAGTAAATTTTTAACACACTATATGACCAGAGATATTAAATATATAAAATAATTATCCCTAAATTTATCCCTAAGTAAAATAATTATACTCATATTGTTACCATTCAAATATCACAATTTGTGATCAATAGGTGCATACGTGTGTTTGACAAAATATTTTTCTGCTATACATTTCTTGGCTCTCTATTAGAGAAAAAGCAGGGAAAAGTAAATGCTTTAAGGTATAAAACTTGTTTAGTGCAATCTTTAGGTTTTTTTTTTTTTTATTTGTCATGCTACTTTGGCTGCTATAACAAAATAATCCAGATTTAGTTATAGTAGCTGAGAATGTAAATAAGTATTTGAAAGAATTTGGCTTGCTAATGATGCTATTGATATATGTAATAAAGTTTATGTACTGTATAAATGCAGAGTCTTTGTACATGTTCAAATGAAAATTAAAAAAGAAAGAAAGAAACCAAACAGAGAGTACTATTTGTTGGAGGTCATGTTTGGCTTGATTTTTAGAATTTAAAAATCCCTTCAAAAATCAAAGAATCCAGTACCAACCCCAAAAAGTCCAGGACCAGACGGATTCACAGTCGAATTCTACCAGAAGTACAAAAAGGAACTGGTACCATTCCTTCTGAAACTATTCCAAACAATAGAAAAAGAGGAAATCCTTCCTAACTCATTTTATGAGGCCAGCATCATCCTGATACCCAAACGTGGCAGAGACACAATAAAAAAAGAGAATTTCAGGCCAATATCCTTGATGAACATCATTTCAAAAATCCTCAATACAATCCTGGGAAACAGCTCTTTTTCCAGCTGGAACCATGGAGGGTGTAGAAGAGAAGAAGAAGAAAGTTCTTGCTGTGCCAGAAACCCTTAAGAAAAAGCGAAGGAATTTCGCAGAGCTGAAGGTCAAGCACCTGAGAAAGAGGTTTGCCCAAAAGACACTTTGAAAGGTAAGGAGGAAGCTTATCTATGAAAAAGTGAAGCACTATCCCAAGGAATATAGGCAGAGGTACAGAACTGAAATTCGAATGGCGAGGATGGCAAGAAAAGCTGGCAACTTCTATGTACCTGCAGAACCCAAATTGGCATTTGTCATCAGGATCAGAGGTATCATTGGCATGAGCCCAAAGGTCCGAAGGGTATTGCAGCTTCTTCGCAATCTTCAATGGAACCTTTGTGAAGCTCAACAAGGCTTCGATTAACATGCTGAGGATTGTAGAGCCACATATTGCATGGGGGTACCCCAATCTGAAGTCAGTAAATGAACTAAACTACAAGCGTGGTTATGGCGAAATCAATAAGAAGCGAATTGCTTTGACAGATAACGCTTTGATTGCTCGATATCTTGGTAAATATGGCATCATCTGCATGGAGGATCTGATTCATGAGATCTATACTGTTGGAAAATGCTTCAAAGAGGCAAATAACTTCCTGTGGCCCTTCAAATTATGTTCTCCATGAGGTGGAATGAAGAGAAAGACCACCCATTTTGTAGAAGGTGGAGATGCTGGCAACAGGGAGGACCAGATCAACAGGCTTATTAGAAGAATGAACTAAGGTGTCTACCATGATTATTTTTCTAAGTTGGTCAGTTAATAAATAGTACCTGCTCTCAAAAAAAAAAAAACAAAACAAAACAAAAAAACAAAAAAACTGGGAAACCGAATCTAGCAGGACATCAAAAAGCTTATCCACCACGATCAAGTCGACTTCATACCTGGGATGCAAGGCTGGTTCAATATACACAGATCAATAAACGTAATCCATCACATAAACAGAACCAATGACAAAAACGGCATGTTTATCTCAATAGATGCAGAAAAGGCCTTCGACAACATTCAACACCCTTCATGCTAAAAACTCTCAATAAACTAGGTATCGACGGAATGTATCTCAAGATAGTAAGAGCTATTTACGAAAAACCCACAGCCAATATCATAGTGAATGGGCAAAACCTGGAAGCATTTCCTTTGAAAACCGGTACAAGACAAGTATGCCCTCTCTCAGCACTCTTATTCAACATAGTAATGGAAGTTCTGGCCAGGGCAATCAGGCAAGAGAAATAAATAAAGCGTATTCAAATAGAAAGAGAGGAGGTCAAATTGTCTCTATTTGCAGATGACATGATTGTATATTTAGAAAACCCTGTCATCTCAGCCATCTCCTGGTCATTAGAGAAATGCACATCAAAACAACAATGAGATATCATCTCACGCCAGCTAGAATGGTGACCATTAAAAAGTCAGGAAACAACAGATGCTGGAGAGGATGTGGAGAAATAGGGACACTTCTACACTGTTGGTGGGGTATGAATTAGTTCAACCATTGTGGAAGACAGTGTGGGGATTCCTCAAGGATCTAGAACTAGAAATACCATTTGACCCAGTAATGAGATTACTGGGTACATACCCCAAGGTTTATAAATCATTCTGCTATGAAGACACATGCACACATATGTTTATTGCGGCATTATTCACAACAGCAAAGACTTGGAACCAACCCATATGTCCATCAATAATAGACTGGATAAAGAAAATGTGGCACATATACACTGTGGAATACTATGCAGCCATAAAAAAGGATGAGTTTATATCCTTTGCAGAGACATGTATGAAGCTGGAAACCATCATTCTCAGCAAATTAGCACAAGAACAGAAAACCAAATACTGCATGTTCTTACTCATAAGTGGGAGTTGAACAATGGAAACATGTGGACACAGAGAGGGGAACATTACATACTGGGGCCTGTTGGGGGATCCGTGGCTAGGGTATGGGGAGCATTAGGAGAAATACCTAACGTACGTGACAGGTTGATGGGTGCAGCAAACCACCATGGCATGTGTATACCTATGTAAGAAAGCTGCACGTTCTGCACATGTACCCCAGAAGTTAAAATATAACAAAAAAAGTTTCAAGAATTAATTAGGAGAAATATTCCATAAAAATGGTTAATTATGCTGCTCATCATATACCTAGGAAAAAATCCACCATTGATATGCATTCACATACAACTCTAAGAGAGCTGAAGTAGGAACTTTATTTTAGCTACAACCTGTGGAAATAAGAGATTGTTTTACCTGCAGTACCAAGATCTTTCCAAAGGTTTTCTACTAGCTTTATTACCTACCTCACATGTCAAAACTTTGCCATTCTTCATCTGTTCTTCTTTTGGTTCCTGAATTTCTGACACAACAAGAGTGGATGTATTTCGCACACTCTTGGTTTAGCAGAGTACCTATATTAGTTAATTAGTTGGTATTTTTGTTTGTTTGTTTTGCTAGAGGAACTCCTCCAAAACTACATTGGATATTGATATCTCACATGTCTTTTGGGTTCAGTTTTTCTAAGCTGGGTTTGGTAGATGGCTCTGGTGGTTTGATGGGCCAAGTTCTGCATCTTGGAGCTAAAGTTTCGCCAGTTTAGGCCAGATCAGGCAGGGGCAATCTGACTCCGTTAGTTTCTTTTCTCCTTCTGGGAACAGTGTAGTAGCCAGGTGATGTTCTCTTGATAAATGGAAAAGAGCAAGGTAACCCGATGTAGAAACCATCTCAAATCCCTGTGTAAATTCTACCAATATTCTGTTCATTAAAATAAATTATGTGAGTGAACTGAGAATCCAGGGGTAAGATAGTTACCTTGCCTGTGGTGGGAGGATACTGTAAGACTAAATATCAAAGGGTGTGATACTCAGAAACATTTACAAAATTGATAAATATTTTAATGAAGTAATAAATACTTAAACATCAGATAGACTTGAGAGTAACTTTACTAAGGACCGAAGCATGAAAGATATGTTTGATACATATTTTCGTATGGGGTGAAAATGCTGAGTGGGAAAATAGGACTAACTTCACCAGGATGACCTCCTGGAAACTCATTTTCCAAGAAAATAACTCCTTCTATCCCTGAGGGGTGTAAGATTGTGTGTTTGTGTGTGTATGTGTGCATGTGCGTGTGTACATGTGTATGTGTTTGTGTGTTTATGAGCTTGGTAACAATAAATTCATCCAAAAGTATTGGTTAGTAGCAACCAGATTTTAAGGTAGATTGACCTTCCTGTATTTCTCAAGAAACCTTTGGATAATTTTGATTAAAAAAAGTTTGGATTCTATGGATTTAAATTTTGTATAAAAGTCAATCCATTATTGGTGATGATCCTATTTATGAATAAGCTCTTTTAACAATTTAGACATTTGCAGTATGAACTATGTACTGGGTGGTAAAATTTCCCTATTAACAACTGAAGCTGCTGAACACAAATTATGTATTGTTAAACAAGCAAAACATCGCAAAACAGTGAAAGAAGATATGTCTTTATTTGCATGCTGGCAAATGAATATTTAGGTTTCACTTCAACTTTAGTACAAATAATTCCATCCTGTTACAAGAACAGACATGGAATGAATAAGCTAATTTAAGCTGTTTTGAAAATAAGAATTTTTCCATAAAGACAGTATCAAATTCATCCATTAGCATAAGCTGGTGCTTTTTTCTTTGACATTGGTCACAGTGTTTAAAAGTAAAACGAGTATTGTTGGGCGCAGTGGCTCACGCCCCTAATCCCAGCACTTTGGGAGGCCGAGGCGGGCGGATCACGAGGTCAGGAGATTGAGACCATCCTGGCTAACACGGTGAAACCCTGTCATTATGAAAAATACAAAAAATTAGCCGGGCGTGGTGGCGGGTGCCGGTAGTCCCAGCTACTCGGGACGCTGAGGCAGGAGAATGACGTGAACCCGGGAGGCGGAGCTTGCAGTGAGCTGAGATCCGGCCACTGCACTCCAGCCTGGGCGACAGAGCGAGACTCCGTCTCAAAAAAAAAAATAAATAAAAATAAAAATAAACAAATAAAAAGAATGTTATGGCACATTCAGAAATCAGGTGTATACAACTTTTAAGGTCAAGCTGTTGAAGAAATCACAACCGGTTATATTAAGCTTGTATTTTTTTCTTTCTTTTTTTTCCATTCAGATATGATAACTTTTCTACACATTGTTGTTTCAATTACTGTAGTGGTCCTATTTGTTATTGGAAATTTTGCCAATGGGTTCATAGTATTGATACATTTTATTGGCTGGGCCAAGAGACAAAAGATCCCCTCAGCTGATCAAATTCTCACTGTTCTGTCAGTCTCCAGAGTTGGTTTCCTCTGGACAGTATTGTTACATTGGTATTCAACGGTGTTTAATCCAGCTTCATAGAGTTTAGAATTAAGAATTACTGTTTATAATGTCTGGACAGTAATCAACCATTTCAGCATCTGGCTTGCTAGTAGCCTCAGCATTTTTTATTTGCTCAAGATTGCCAATTTCTCCAACTTTGTTTTTCTTCACCTAAAAAGAGACTTAAGAGTGTCATTCCAGTGATAATGCTGGGGCCTTTGCTATTGTTGGTTTGTCATCTTGTGTTGGTAAACATGTATATGAATGTGTGGATAAAAGAATATGAAGGAAAAGTGACTTGGAAGATCAAATCGAGGGACACGATACATCTTTCAAACTTGACTGTATCCACGCTTGCAAACTTAATACCTTTTACCATGTCCCTGACATATTTTCTGCTGTTAATGTCTTCTCTGAGTAAACATCTCAAGAAGATGCAGCTTCATGGCAAAGGAGCTCAAGATCCCAGCACCAAGGTCCACATAAAAGCTTTGCAAACCGTGTTTTGCACAGTTTGCAGACTGTGTTTGCAAAGCTTTTATGTGCAGTTTCCTCTGTTCCTAATCATTTCGCTTTGGAAACCTAGGAGGCTGCACGATAAACCTGTCGTCATGCTCTGCCATGCTATTGGAATCATACATCCTTCATTCCACTATTCATCCTAATTTGGAGAAGTAAGAAGCTAAAAAAGTCCTTTCCTTCTTTGTTATTATTATTTTTTATTTTGGTCAGATTATGTGCTGAGTGAAAGAATGGAAACTCTCAACTTCCTGGATTCACCTTTGGGAAATCCTGTGTTTTCTATGTTTTCTAGGAGAAAACAAACTGATGGTGTCTGGGACATTTTATACGTTTTACTCGTTTTTCCGTAGAGTATGTGTTTGAGTAATTTCCAAAGACCTAGAAAAGCCTTTTGCCTAAAGTTATCATAAAAGGTATGTATGTATGTATGTGCGTGTATATGTGTATAAAACACTTAAGATAACAGGTACGATAACATAATGTTAATCAAATTTTTTCCAAACTGCCAAATTACACAAAATATGGTAATAAGTTCCTCAGAATTATGAAATCATGTGTATTTCACATATGTATTTCATGTCATCATGTTTTATTTGAAAAATTTATGATCTTGATTTATAATTTTTAAGAACTGACAGCTTATCTCAGGAAATCATTGCTCCTTTCCATTGTGATTTGTACCATACATATGTACCACAGTGTGCTTGAATGTCATTGAACATCTAATTTTTGGATAATAAGGGCATACAATTCTAAATCAATAATGAGGTTTTATCTTTGGGGTAGTTTTTATTTAATCATGAATTATAATTTTATGTTTAGTTTAAGGTGAACAGAATTATTGTTAGAAAACGATTCACACCATAAAATTCAAGGGTGACAAATCTATTTAGAATACATTTTATGTATGTCTAATATAAACAATACTGAGGAAAATGAAATTAGATATAAGTATGATATAAGTATGTGAACAGTTGAGAAAAAAATCATTTATATAATAGGGATGAAGAAACAATTATGACTTCTTCAGTGCTGTCATAAATCTCAATATGCAGTTAAATATGTCATTTATTCCAGTTTTTAAGTCAAAAAAACAGTTTTTGAAGTTGAGACCTGATGTTGAATGTTTCAGTTTTTATTCTAAACCACTTCAGAGCCTCTGACTTGTCAATTATCTCTTTTATCTTCCACATTTAAAATTATTTTTAAACTTTACGTAAAAGAACTCGAATCTTCCCCACCTTAAAAATTTTTCAGTGTAAAAATGGTATACAAATGATGGAACATAATGAAAGGACATTTTCTGTAAATGTTAAAATGATGTGTATGAAATCTAAGTATTGCTGATAGACAATCTCTTAAATATGTATTTTATTATAATCTTGTTTTAGGTGATGAAATGAGAGAAAGTGTGTTGACATATTCAGTGACAGCAACTTCTATTATAGGAAGGAAATGTATAACCTTGTTCAACAAATAAATTCTACATGACTGTATTAATTCTTGGTGCTATTAAATTTTTATAATGTTATCTAAACTTTGAGATAAATCATTTCTACATGTGATTTAGTTATTTGTTTATCACACATTTTTCCCGGTTCAAAAAAACCAGAGATCATACAGATCTTGCTTACTGTTGACTCCCTGGACCTAAAAGACAGCACATGGAACAAGTGGTCAAAACTGACATTCTGATGAACAAGTAAACTGGTGAATATACGCATAAATTAAGTATATTGTGATGGTGAACCAATGAAAATGAAAGTCATCACAAAATCTATAGTAGCATGAATTTTCCTATTCTGCTTTCAGGTTACGATTGTAGGCTTATCCAAGAAGAAGCATTTCTTAGACCCAAAGTGTGGCTATTCCACAATTTTAGGGGAAATATCACCATAATATAGACTTGATGAAGCTATATCAGATGTATGACGTGGAGACAAGGTAGAACATGAAAATCAGATAGCACCTATTACAGTACTTTTTAAAAAGCATATTAAAGATTTTTGTATATATGCATATATTTTTATTGTGAATGATACGTGTGTATTATGATATTTTCTAGCTGGTTGTTGTGTAAACAGTAATGATGTTTGATTTTAGAAAATTCAATTACCAAACATCTTACTACAATGTTATTTGCATATAGTTTTAGTATCCTTTCTAAATGAATACTTTAATTGCCATATTATAAACTCACAAAAATGTGAATGAATTATAATTATAGAACTGAATGAATATCTTAACCTCAGGTTTTGTTTCTAGAACTAGAGCCAATGTCTGATATTAAAGTGATGATACTTAATTGGAAGGTAAGTCCAGGACAGCAATAGTGAGGACATGTGGAAATTGAGGCAAGAGCAGATGTGAACCTACGTATGGTGATGTATGTTATGACACTGCTGGTGTCCACTTCACAGTGAGGTGAGAGAGACAGCTGGTGGTCATCAGATGCGTGCAGTTGGCTCCCAGCACTTTCCAGAAGGGCTGCAAGGGGAAACTACAGCCAGCATTATTCCATGGAAGAGAAAGAGTAGGTCGAATGTATCTGCTCAGCTGTCATCTGTCTTCTATTTCCCCTTGACCAGGGTTTCCCTAAGGTAAAACTACCATCTCTGCTATTCTGCCTTCCGTCATCCAGTCCCTAGGTGGAGGTTATGAAAGTCAGACCTCATGCCCACAGTGTGGTGATCCATTCAAGTCCCAAATGGAAGGATGATCTGGGTCAAGAAAGGTACTGACCAGGGGAACGGGGGACGGTTCTCCTTCACTCCTTGTGCCACTCAGATGTGCTCATGTCCTCCAGTCATGGCTGGCTTTACAATCATATGGCACGTGCAGTTGCACAAGGTCTTATGCTTAGAGCAGCTTGTACTTACAGGGGCTCTATGCTTGGATTAATGTTCTGCACCTGCTGTTTTTGTTTTAGAGACAGAGGGCACTCCTTTGCTGAAGAGGGGATGGTCTTACTGTAATTCCCTAGGAGTTTGCTCTCCTCTCTTCTATGGGCTTAACAGAGATATGTACAGAGTGCTATGATGCCCACTATGCATACCTCTAGCAGCTTTGAATTCTGCTGACTCATCTGGCACAATGGGCAGAGGAGCTTGGGCCAGAGCCTATATCTGTTGTAGAGCCCTCTTTTGTTCTGGGTTTCATTTGAGACCAGTAGCCCTTAAGAAAATTCTGTCAGTACATCAGAGCAATATCCTCAAATGTGGTCTATGTTGCCTCCCAAATCCGAATAGGCCCCCAAAATACTGTCCCTCTTCTTTAGTGATAAGTATATATAGAGAAACATTCCATTTACTTTAAAAATGATGTCTTGACATGTGGACCAGGACCACTGTACCCCTAAAAGCATCACCGGTGTTTTAGGTTCCTGAATCTGCTGAGGTTTATCTCTCTTCTTCTGATATTTTATTTCTGTTCATTGTTACAGTATTTTACTATGTTTAGGGAACTTCCTACTTTCTGCTACTGGGTACTACTTAGTGTAATATAATTAATATATTGAACTAGCATGACGTTTTGCAAAATATCAATTAAACTAAAAGTAGATGTGACATAGCCCTGACATAAAACAGTGACGCAGTGGTATTGTTCTTACTGTATTTACCAGCAGCTATACTCTGGTCAGTTAATGTTTATATATATATAAAATATATATATATTTTAATCTTAAGTTCTGGGATACATGTGCAGAAGGTGCAGGTTTGTTACGTAGGTATACATGTGCCAATGGTCATTTGCTGCACCTATCACCCTGTCCACTAGGTATTAAGCCTCGCATGCTTTAGCTTTGTATCCTGATGTTCTCCCCCCAACTACCGACAGGTCCCAGTGTACGTTGTTCCCCTCCCTGTGTTCAGGAGTTCTCATTGTTCAGCTCCCACTTATGAGTGAGAACATGCGGTCTTTGGTTTTCTGTTCCTATGTTAGTTTGCTGAGGATGATGGCTTCCAGCTTCATCCATGTCCCTGCAAAGGACGTGATATTATTCCTTTTTATGGCTGCATAGTATTCTATGGTGTATATGTACCACATTTTCTTTATCCAGTCTATCACTGATGGGCACTTGGGTTGATTCTATGTCTCTGATATTGTGAATAGTGTTGCGATAAACATACATGTGCATGTATCTTTATAACAGAATGATTTATATTTCTTTGGGTATATACACAGTAATGGGTTTGATGGGTCAAATTGTATTTCTGGTTCTAGATCCTTGGGGAATCCCCACACTGTCTTCCATAATGGTAGAACTAATTTACATTCCCACCAACAGTGTAAAAGCATTCCTATTTCTCCACAGCCTCGCCAGCATCTGTTGTATCTTGACTTTTTAATACTTGCCATTCTGACTGGTGTGAGATGATATCGCATTGTATGCTAGTCAGATTGGTGATTATATGTATACTTTTATCCATTTATATATATTGACATAGATCACATTATGTAAAGTTTTTTTTTCTTGAGTAGTCAAAGTTACATTTGAACGGAATACTACCTGTCCGGCGCGGTGGCTCACGCCTGTAATCCCAGCACTTTGAGAGGCGGAGGCTGGTGGATCACGAGGTCAGGAGATCGAGATCATCCTGGCTAACACGGTGAAATCCGTCTCTACTAAAAATACAAAAAAATTAGCCGCCATGATGGCCGGCGCATATAGTCCCAGCTACTCGGGAAGCTGAGGCAGGAGAATGGCGTGAATCGGAGAGGCGGAGCTTGCAGTGAGCAGAGATCGCGCCACTGCACTCCAGCCTGGGCGACAAAGCGAGACTCCGTCTCAAAAAAAAAAAAAAAAAACAGGAATACTGCCAAAAAGCTAGGGAGATGAAGGAAGTTTCAATATTTTTACTTTAATCTCTGCTAAATGAGAGTTACAGTGACCTGGCATCTAAAATTTAAAAGCAATATAGGCCAGGAAGGATAAGGGGGAAGGGTATGAGGAGAGACTGATTAAGGGGTACAAATGTAAAGTTTAATAAAAGACATAAGACCTAGTGTTTGGTAGATCTGTAGGGTGACTACAGTTTACAGTAATGTAATTAAAAATAGCTGGAAGAGAATGATTCAAATGTTTGTAAAGGAGAGAGAAATGTTTAAGAAAAAGGATATCTGAATTACATGGATTTGATATTTATGAATTTTGTTAATATACAAGGTTGGTGCAAAAGTAATTGCAGTTTTTGCCATTTAAAAGTAATAAATTATCTCATGCACTCCCAGAATAAATTTAAAAATAAAAAATAAAGTGAGAAGAAAAGTCAGCAATATAGGTGTTGATTGACACATGGGGAATTTTCATTATAGATATAATAATCTCAGTAGAGAAATATATGGACAGGATGATGGTTGTTCAACCGAGTTTCTACTCTGCATTTGATACAGTTAGCACATAAATTTTGATGCATAAAAAAGTTAAAATGAAACACATTAATCGGTTCTGTATATACCTAAATGTAACTTCGACACTGAAATGGATTAACACACTGCTCTTCTCTGAGGAACTGACTTGTTATTCTAATTTCTGGATGTAATGTGTCGGAATTATTATTTTTACCACTCTTTTTCTGAACAAGATTGCCTTTCCTTAAGATCTGTTGTTCCAATGAAAACCTAGTGTTTTCAACCCAGCATGAATGATGCAAGTGCTGAGGGCCTTTGGGCGAGACCCTCTGGGATTCTTGTAGCTGTCACTGGAGACTTGAGCTCTGCTCTCTTTTCAAAGTATCCATGAAGTCTCAGCAGAACCCACCACACAACCCCTACCCACCATGGTAGTTTGTCTTTCTCTTTGTCTTTTTTCCCAACCTCATCTTTATTACCTGGATATGGCAAGGCTAGGGTAACCTTCTTGTCTCTACATGGATAGTATGTTTGTACTTCTAGCCTTGGGATTTTTTCCTTAATATTTGCCCATGATAGCTGAGTTTGCCTTTTCAATAGCGCTCTTGACTAAATATACAGTAGTTTTCAAGATATTTTGGTTTTATTTTTATTTTATTTTTGCTCAGTATTGCTTCAGGGGACTGAAGGTGAGCGATCAGTTCTTCACAGTGGAACACCTTACTTCTTTCTCTGTCATCTTTGACGTTTATGAGGCATATTTTTCTACTTTCTTCGGTAGCTGTTGCTGAATTTGTTTCATTGGTGCTTTGCTCATTTTACTTACTTTTTTAGCTATTGAAGAAGAATGACTGTATCAGGTTGCTGATTTCCCCATCTTGGCTAGACAGTATGTCATCCTTTATCTGCATTGGTCCCTGTAGTGAGGATCATGGAGCAAGCTTGCTGGGAGAGTGAGTACATGTGAAAAAAATCTGAAGGTATTAGTTGCTGATGAAGCAATGTGCCCTACTGGGCAGGGGAGAGGCACAGAATAAGGATTCTTGCTACGTGGATGAACTCGTTCAAACACAGTGACTGCTTTATGAGACAACAGGCAGATTTCCACCCCTTCCCACATGTACAGAAAAAATATTTCCAAAGTCTCCAGAATATTTACGTTTAATACTATTTAATATAAACTTGCAAGTCTTTTTAAATGTGTTTAAAACTATCACAGTACTGCCGGGCGCGGTGGCTCAAGCCTGTAATCCTAGCACTTTGGGAGGCCGAGACGGGCGGATCACGAGGTCAGGAGATCGAGACCATCCTGGCTAACATGGTGAAAAACGTCTCTACTAAAAAATACAAAAAAAACTAGCCGGGCGAGGTGGCGGGCGCCTGTAGTCCCAGCTACTCGGGAGGCTGAGGCAGGAGAATGGCGTAAACCTGGGAGGCGGAGCTTGCAGTGAGCCGAGATCCGGCCACTGCACTCCAGCCTGGGCGACAGAGCGAGACTCGTCTCAAAAAAAAAAAAAAAAAAAAACACTATCACAGTACTAAACATGAACTAGATGCATAATAAATGCTGAAAATAAAAAGCCTGAATTATTAAAGTGAAGAGAGAAAAAGATTTAGATCCCAAATAAACGTGTGTGTGTGTGTGCACGCGTGCACACGCGCATGTGTGCGCACGTTTGGTGTTCATGTACTTGTAAAAAGTAAAATAATAGAAAAGTATTATTCTTGGTACCCAGAATTCTAGGAATAATGTCTTCAACAAGATTATTAGAAAACTCTGCTACTTTGTAGGAGGAACTTCGGATAACTATGAATAAGTCCCTTTACAGACTTAACTTTAAAAAGCCATCTGATTTTTGTTTATTTTCTTTATTTTTATAATAAATTGACATATTTTACTTGCATACATTTATGAGGTATCAGGTGTTGTTATGATTTATGAATACTATGTGGAATAATTAAATGAAACTAATTAACATATTCAAATGATAATATATTAACAAATGTCAGGTAACTTTTTTTATGGTGACAAAACATTTGAAAGTTACTTTTTCAGCGATTTTGTAATGTACAATACACTAATATTAACCATATTCACAATGCTGTTCAATAGATCTCAAAAAAGCAAAACAAAACTTATTCCTTTGGTCTAATTGAGGCTCTGTACACTTTAACCATCATCTCCCCATTTTTATCCACCCAAACTCTGATGTAAAAATCCTCAGTGCTTAGAAAGTTTCATATACCAATTTTTGTAAAGATACTTCCCCAGAACTCAATTTGACAGACTGAAATATGTAGATAAGACAAAAAAAAAAAAAAACCACAAACCAATGAAAATAAATATGTCTTTATTTGCATGTTTGCAAATGAGAATTCAGTGTTTCCTTTCTCACCAGCTACAAAAGACTACAGCCTACTGTGTGTGAGGCACACGGCATCTGGATGAAGCTCAGCTGAGTTGTCTGGGGAAATACAGAGATCTTTGTGACGAGAGCTTTAAACCCAGCCATTAGTAAATCTGGATGTTTGCTGGTTTAACATTCCCTTTTTAAAGGGAATATATTATTGAATTTTCAAGAATCAGATATACATAGCATTTTAGATGAATGCATTAAGAAGTCTTCAGCAGTGATATTAGACATTGGGGCATTCTCTTACAGAATGGATGGTGTCATAAAGAGCATATTTACATTCATTTTAATTCTGGAATTTATAATTGGAAATTTAGGAAATAGTTTCATAGTACTGGTGAACTGTATTGACTGGGTCAAGAGAAGAAAGATCTCTTTAGTTGATCAGCTTCTCATTGCTTTGGCAATCTCTAGAATTAGTCTGGTTTGGTCAATATTTGGAAGCTGGTGTGTATCTGTGGTTTTCCCAGCTTTATTTGCCACTGAAAAACTGTTAAGAATGCTTACTAATATCTGGACAGTGACCAATCATTTTAGTGTCTGGTTAGCTACAATCCTAGGTACTTTTTATTTTCTCAAGATAGCCAATTTTTCTAACTCTATTTTTCTCTACCTAAAGTGGAGAGTTAAAAAGGTGGTTTTAGTGCTGCTTCTTGTGACTTTGGTCCTCTTGTTTTTAAATATTTTACTGATAAACATTCATATAAATGCCAGCATCAATGGATACAGAGGAAACATGACTTGCAGTTCTGCTTCATGCAACTTTATACGATTTTCCAGTGCTATTGCATTAACCAGCACTGTGTTCATTTTAATTCCCTTTACTTTGTCCCTGGCAACTTTTCTTCTGCTCAGCTTCTCCCTGTGGAAACATCGCAAGAAGATGCAGCACACTGTCAAAGGATACAGAGACGTCAGCACCAAGGCCCACAGAGGAGTTATGCAAACTGTGATCACTTTCCTCCTACTCTATGCCGTTTTCTTTCTGACTTTTTTCGTATCAATTTGGATCTCTGAACGGTTGAAGGAAAATCAAATTATTATTCTTTCTGAGATGATGGGACTGGCTTATCCTTCAGGTCACTCATGTGTTCTGATTCTTGGAAACAAGAAGCTGAGACAGGCCTCTCTGTCAGTGCTATGGTGGCTGAGGTACAGGTTTAAAGATGGGGAGCTCTCAGGTCACAAAGAATTTAGGGAATCATCTTGAATATGTTAGAAAAAATAGTTCATAAGAAATTCTTGTATATTATATAAATTTATACTTCCTCAAGATTCTTTCATTGTGTATAACTTTGTGAATTTTACAAAGGTATGTTTGGAATCAACACCATCCAAACATATCACAAATTAGGATATATGAAAGTATGTATATTACCATACAGAGAAGAATGTGAATACTATAAAGAGTTCTTATACAAACAGATAATGTAGGTTTTGTATCAATCATTAATGTTTTTTGAGATTTTTAAATGAGAAACCTATAATGTATAAGATACATGTGTATGTATGTATGCGACAGTTACTAAAAATAGACTGCTTAACCTTACATCTCAATCTGGTAGATAAAGTACATAAAAGAATATGGAATTTTAGTACCTATATTAAATGTTTTTAATTTTTGTATAATATTTAGTACCTGATTAACATGCATGCAAAAAAGTAATTTGCTTTGTTTGTTGAATTAGAAGTCAGCTGCCTTACTAAATGATCATTCTCTTGTCTTTGCAGATAGAAAATTATATCATCTGCATATAGTGATTTATAATGATTATTTTACTTCTCCATTTCACTACTTGTAATTCTTTTTTTTGGGATCAGTTGCATAATGAAATGGTTTGAACATTCAAAGTGTTAAGTAATTGTGATCATAACTACTATCTTTGCAAATGGAGTGTTTTCTAGTGTTTTAACAGTTAACATAATACTGACTCTAGCTTTGAGATAAATTCTTTTAAAAATAATCTTCAGGGAGAATATTTGTTTCCTACATTCCTGTGTGTAGCATTATAATAAAATCTCTGTTAAAAACTATCAATTATTTTTGCTGTTTATTAAGATGATCATACTTTCGCTCTCTTCTGACCAATTAAAATAATACTTGTTAATGGTGGTACACCAAACAGTGATGTATCTTCTAGTCTATGCATTCTAGATTTAATAAAATACAATATATGCATTCATACACACACACACACACACACACACAGAGAGAGAGAGAGAGAGAGAGAGAGAGAGAGAGAGACAGAGAGAGAAAATTACAACCTTAGAGGCAAATTGGAATTCAGAAAGTAGCTGCAAGGTAATGAGAGGTAATCTCCAAAAGGGGAAAATAATCCCAGTTTGAATAACAAGAAAAATTGTGTCTAAGAATTGTATGCCAGAAGATGATTCATTTTTTCAAGGGCTAAGAAATGTAACTATAATCCTGAATTCTTTGCTAAAAATTTGTTCTGGGATTTGAATTAAATAATAACATTCCCCTCTCCCCTTAAAAAAAGACAAGGGCTGTTTACTAAGCATACCTCCTTACTGAAAATGCTACTAACCAATCTGCTTCAGAAAGAGTGTTATGGACGGACTTGTTTGTCTCCAAAATCCATGTGTTGAAGCCTACAATCTCAATGTGACTATATTTGGATATAAGACTTTTAAGTAGGTAGTTAAGGTTAAATTAGGCCATACAGTGAGGCCCTAATACAATAGGACAGGTGTCTTTATAAGAATAGGAAGAAACAGGCATCTGTGGGCACAGAGAAGACACAATGATGTATGATTCCATTTACACACCATTCTAGAATATGGAAATTAATCTATAGTGACAGAAAGCAGATCCACTGCACTCCAGCCTGGGCGATAGAGCGAGACTGTCCGTCCAAAAAAAAAAGGAAGAAAGAAAAGAAAAGAACCATAAATTATTACCATATTTTTTGATTTCAAAATAAACATTTGTACATATTTAGCATTGTGGAAATTGGGAGGTGTGGCACATTGCATTTTCCAAGGATAGTCAAACAGTATCCTTCATTTGACGTTTTCTTCCAACAGTGGGCCTTTGACATCCTCTCTTGAAGGGGTGAGGTGTGACTTCACCGGATTGAACCCCTGCCATGACCAATAGCATATGTCAGAGTGATGTTTTGTGACTTTTGAGTCTATATCATAAAAATGCCATGCAACTCAAACTCGTTCTTTATAGAATCTGCCACAGGCTTTGAGGAAGCCCATGCTGTGAAATAGAGATCTAAAATTTGTTTTTAAAATGATTGCATACCTAATTGTCCCCCCAAAATTTGGAAAAACCAAGTTTTTTTCAGTGATTGAATCACTATCTGTATCATATTATTTCTTTACATGCATAACTACATATCAAAAAATTCATTTATCATTCTTTTCTACTGATCATGGCAATATTTCAGATGTCTTAGTCCTTTTAGTCCTTACAATAGTTTTGAGGATTTTTTTGCATTGATGATAACTTTTCAGAGGAAAACATAGTATCTTAATATGATTGGGTGACTTTCACAAAGCCGTACATTTTATAGGTATCAGTATAGTTAGGAAATACGATGGAGGTGGGAGGTGGGGGAGAGTAAAAGAGAGCGAGCGAGAATTACCTTATTTATTAAAACAGTTTAAATTCCTAGCATCAAATAACAAGAACTGCACAGGATTCAGTTGAAGAATGATGAAACTTTGATGCAGATTATACACTGCATCACAGTTTAATTTGTCAATCTGAATACATGTAAATTTCCAGATAGGAAAATACAGCATTAAAACAGAGCCAATTTTCCAGGTATTCCCATGTACATTGATTGCACCACTGTTCTCTCTTCCTGTCTGGGTTTGGTTTTGCTGATTCATAAACTCTGTTAATTTTCAATTCATCATTCCAATTCCACAATTTTATCTAAATTTGTGGTTTACTGTAATTTCTCTTTCATTTTCCTTGTTCTTGGGTATTAATTTCTTTTTTGCT
Organism: Papio anubis; assembly: GCF_008728515.1. NCBI lineage: Eukaryota > Metazoa > Chordata > Mammalia > Primates > Cercopithecidae > Papio > Papio anubis. The sequence goes on along the minus strand of NW_022162923.1, from coordinate 3,119 downwards.
TCTTCATCGCAAGTTTATTGGGACATTGGGAAGAGCAGAAATCAGTCTGTGTGTTCAATGCACTGTACATTTCAATCCCCTAAGGATAAAGAAACACATTCCTATTACAGTTTAAAACAGAGTCTACAAATAGACCTTTTGTTTATTTGTTTTCTCTTTCATTTTAAATTTATTTAAGTTACTTTACAAGGCAGATTGTTATTATCTACGTTCCTAATTTCAACAGAAGCATTTGCTATCTTTTCTTCATTGGCTGCATAAAAATAACATGACCATGAGTTCATAATCAAATGGCTATTTCCACAAGTTTGTTGAGTAAACTGAACCTGTCTTTGCAACCCTAGAAACAATTTTAATTGATAAATAATATTTTATATTTTAATAAGCTGACAAATATAGTTTTCTATAACAAATGTACATGGTTTCAAGTCTATTACTTATCCATCTTTAGAAGCACCAAAGCAAATCTCTCTGTATTGTAAGAAAATCGTGGTGGGGCTTGCTGCCTCACGCCTGTAGTCTCAGCAATTTAGGAGGTTGAGGTGGGTGGATCACTTGAGGTCAGGAGTTCGAGGCCAGCCTGGCTAACATGGCGAAACCTCATCTCTACTAAAAATACAAAAACTAGCTGTGTGTTGTGGTGCATGCCTGTAATCCCAGCTACTTGGGAGACTGAGGTAGGAGAATTGCTTGAACCAAAGAGGGAGAGTTTGCAGTGAGCCAACATAACTCCACTGAACTCCAACCTTGGAAAAAGAGCAACACTCCTTCTAAAAATAAAAAATAAATAATAAACAAACAAACAAACAAAAAACAACCTTTATGCTTTTTAGTCAGCAGACATAGAAACACAATATTATAATAAAATACATAAAGAGTTTGAATGTATCTTTCATTTTTCTCTAACTTTATATTTTAGCTAAAGCTAATCTATACTCAGGTTTCCCTGATTATCTGAAAACACGTCTTTCTTACATTTTGTTGAACAGTTGAAGGCTTATTTAAATGAGCATCCAAACAAGATTGACATATTGCTTTTTGTCAGATGTAAATGGTCCATGAAACAAATAAAGCTTAAACTCTGAGGTTCTCCTTCTGCATAGACCCCTTCCAAGACTCTATTTATTCTAAACACAAGAAAAAGGTATTAACAAGTTTCATGAACTAGCATTGACCCTATTTCTACCCATTTTTTAAACTTAAGCCTTTATTTTTTTTTTCTGTCTTCCACTTTCCCAAATGGTCATCCCCCAACACAAACTTCAGTAGTTGGGGTGATATCTGAAATTTTTTCTGAAAAGAAGACTTAGAAATTCCTACAGAAGTCAATTTCTAAATAATCTGATTCTTATATCTACAGATAAGAGCTAACTATATTCCAGCACTGGTCTAAATGCACAGTGGGATTTCAGATTGTATAATAGATGGGGGAATCCAGAAATTATTCTGTATTGATGTTCAAAGGTCCTATTAAAGTGAGGCTGCTTGTATGACTTTAAATTTTTGCTAATCCACTAGTTTTTACTTGGCAGAACATACTCCCTTTGAAATGCTACCCTACATCAGTATCTGTAGGATTCTCGCTTCTCAGTATAGAATAGATGTTAAATGTTAGCTTATGTCTTTTTTCCTTTATAATCCACGGGGTCATTAGAGGAAATCTCATGTTTGAATAAACAAGCAAGCAGCAGCTTCATGGCCCAAATTAATCTGGTTCTTTTTGCTAGTGTCCTGGCCCCACCTGTTTCCACACCTTCCTTTTTAGAGATGATGCTGACTGTGACACATATCAACACAGGGAGGTTCTTTGATTTTTAAAGTGAAGGGCAATTTCCTTGGAGGTTTTACCCTTTAAAAAAGAAATTTATTTTCTGACTTCTCATACATGTCACTACTGTTTATTCTGAAGAGCCCATGACTGGAATACCAGGTACAACCAGTTATTTTTGTATGTTTCTTTATTCTTGGTCTTTTGGTTTGTCTTGGGAGACATTCCAGGACAGATTTAATAAGTAGAACTCTGAAATTCTGCCCCCATTTTGTACCCTTCTTACCCAGTCATCATGTTCACATAGCTGAGTCCACACTTGGGGAGAAGAGAGAATACGGTAGTAACTTATGAGGACAGGTCCAGTTCACCTGCTACTCTTAGGAAGTTCTGACTGTGAGCGGACCAAGCCTTTAACCAAATCCTTCTCAGAGAGTATATCTGCACTCCATTTCCATTGGCAGGATATCAGCCATGGCAGAACACCTTGGTAGTTAAGAAAAGGAGGAATTTATTTTCACAGACTCAGGGGAATCCTACATTTACTAATTCTACTGGAGACAGATAGCAGAATGCTTAGACACATGGTGAATGAATCTTACTGCAAGTGAATCAAACTGTTTCTTAATTGCAGATCAACCCAGCTACTCCACAGGCAACAGAGTCTGTTTCAGCACCTGTTTGTGATTTTCATCCTTTTCAACCCTCATACCTTACTAGAGATTTCACACCATTTTTCAATGTGAATTTTAATCCTTCAAAAAAGAATTCAAAACTTCCACCAGATGTTAATATCAGCTATAAAATCGAATACAGATGTTAAAGACAATCTTTTTTCTCCCTGTTGCTGTTGCTGTTGCTGTTTTTAAGAAGGTGAAGCAAGTATTCTTAATTTAATTTAATTTTAAGTTTCACTGTACATGTGCAGCATGTGCCAGTTTGTTACACAGGTCATGGTGGTTTGTTCCACCTGTCAGCCCATCAACAAGACTTTTTTTTTTCATTTTTTTTTTATTATACTTTAAGTTCTAGGGTACATGTGCATAACGTGCAGGTTTGTTACATATTTATACTTGTGCCATGTTGCTGTGCTGCACCCATCAACTCGTCATTTACATCAGGTATAACTCACAATGCCGTCCCTCCTCCCTCACCCCTCCCTATGATAGGCCCTGGTGTGTGATGTTCCCCTTCCAGAGTCCAAGTGATCTCATTGTTCAGTTCCCACCTATGAGTGAGAACATGCGGTGTTTGGTTTTCTGTTCTTGCAATAGTTTGCTGAGAATGATGGTTTCCAGCTGCATCCATGTCCCTACAAAGGACACAAACTCATCCTTTTTTATGGCTGCAT